>NW_027069623.1:790954-841959 GCF_002906115.3 Quercus suber | reverse complement strand
GCACATGACAATTTAATGTTAATTGTTTATAGGATGGCCAAGCGGTGCAATAACTAAATACATGCATATGAATCCATATAAAATTATATATATAATATACGGATTGATGAATCCTTGTACCACTTCCTTATATTAGTCAATTCAACAATTCAATAACGTTCAATTAACTCAATATAACCAAGTGGTGTAATAAAGTCCAACCAATGCAATCATTTGGTCCGTGCACATGACAGTTATTTCAATAACTGTATCCAAACAACTAGAAGTTTATGGCCAAGGATAAATATATATGCGCCAAGCCATGTATATCATCTAGAAGTTTATAGAAACTTCAATCTATATGTAACCGAATGGTTCTGTTATATAACAAGGATTCAAGAGAATCCTTGAAGATAACAAATTCATCCGTAGCCATGATACAGTGCCTTTCAATCCGTGGGCTATTATACTTTCATCAAGGCGGTTATTGAATAACTATATCCAAATAACAAATCTTCTAAAAGTCTATAGCCAAGGGATAAACTTCGAAACTGACAATTAGATTCATATAACCATATCCAGGCAATGAATAAGTCACGGCATCAAACCAATTGCAATATGATGGTCATCATCATGAACGGTTATCTTAATGACTTTCAATAACTATACTTGAAAACAACGTTAAACATCAAGAAACCGTTTTTCCTTTTATTCTAAAATCCAATCACATGCTATACAATCATGATATGAAAACCTGGCTCTGATACCAATTGTTGGTTAAATCTGGTTTTGTATCTCATACAAAACACGATAGCGGAAGCAATAAACAAAGATCTATTTCATTCATGATTGATAACTTGCATTATGTAAATTTCAGAATTAGCGTACCTTGGTGCGGTGAAATTCAAAACAAAAGATTATAAGTCGTTGGGAACACTTTCAATCTTCACTCCAATTCCACTTTACGCCCAAGAAGTGTGGTCTCTCAATCAATTTCCAAGGGAGAATAATTGAGTGGTTTCACTCGCACATACACACCACTTCACAATGGTGTCTCACTTTTTCTCTAATAAAAATTCTGTATGTCTCTCCCTTTATATATAACTGATTATCTAATTGGGCCGGCCTATTGGGCCTTTCCAATTGGGCTTTAATGTGTGGCTTGGAGTGGGACCAAAAGGACCAATAAGACACTAGCTCCAATGGGCCTTGGGCTTTTCTGTCAACTCTTGACAAGTCCAAAGTTACCATTAATTATATTTAATACCACTATATAAATATAATTGCACTCTAGGCCTTATTAATAAATTATATCCCAAAACTTTATTATACATGCAACCCCTTCATAAAATATTCGTAGTAATTCAAAGTCATAAATATAGACTGTCACTTTGAAGATTACTACGTCTTAATCCTTGAGTACCCGGTTTAATCCTTTTAAGTTATTCATTATATATTTATGAAATCCAATTTCATAAATATATACTTTAGTAATTTCTTACCAAAGTGGTTAGGCCTAACTCTCTGAATAACTAAACCCATTAAACTTATCTCAAGGGAATATTTTATATCTCTGTTAAGAGACTATGAATTCCATCTTGAGAATATATGTTCCATCAACACGAAATGTGGTTGCCCAACATACTGAGTTTTGATCAATCTCATTCATTGATTTACTAGCATCAAATCTAGACCTGTAAGAAGTATAGGTTGAAGTGATAGTCCATTAATATTTTGTGGTGTTTCAGAAAACCTTTGAGTGGATGCATGCATGTAAAACTTCAATGAGAATAGGAATTTATATTTGTTATTCTAGTTGCACTCATTCAATTGATCTTTGGATCAATCTTTTAATTGATCTTTGTTCCAGTGAAATATTTAGTTTTATTTAACATGTTGAACTTTTCATTGAGCTATTTTTTTTAGAAACATTCATTGAGCTATTTAATTTAACGTGTTGGGACGATAACTTGTGTTTCATTGATGTTCTAGTGAGGTATTAAATTTCATTTAATGTGTTGAACTTTCCACTGAGCTTATAATAACAACGATGAAAAATTAATGCTGGATTGATTTAACTTATATTTATTCTACATGAAGCTTAGACTCTAGGAAATAAAGGATAGTTCCTGGGATAACCCTTCTATTTCCATCTCTATCAATACTAAGAATGGTGATTAGGTTTCCTTGAGTTGGAGGATGTATGGATACACTTGTTGCTTCCTTGAGGGAGGGAGGTGGAGGTATATATATATATTTTGATTGTGTGTGTGTGTGTTTGAGAGAGAGAGAGAGAGAGAGAGAGAGAGAGAGATAGTTTTAGAGCCTTTTGTTGTAAAATACAGTAGATCAAGATGTATTGATCTAGAAGGAAAATCAGTCTCAGTCGTTCTTGATGAAATCAACCTATCGGGTCGCTATTAGGATGAAGGAGCCGACATGGATTGAGCATTCCACAGCAACCACTGAGAGACCTATATGGAGGAAGCTCTGGAAATTGAATGTGCCTCCAAAAGTCCGGATGTTTCTCTGGCGTCTTTGCTCAAACGTTTTACCAACCAGTGAAAATTTAAATAGGTGAAGAGTGTAGGTGGATCCTCATTGTGAAATATGTTGCCAACAACCTGAGTTAGTTGGACATTTACTATAGGAGTGTTCACTGGCACAAAATGTGTGGGCATTCTGTCATGGTGGACTCCAAAAATACCAAAACAACCTCTGTGATTTATTCCTCCTGTTTTGGACCTTGCTTGATAGATTATCAAAAACTGACTTGGAAAGGTGGGCAGTGACATCGTGGGCAATTTGGAATGTGCGGAATAAGTTCTACTTTGAAAAGGCCCAATCTCATTCAAAAGATATTTTGAATGGGGCCTATCAGTTACTTACAGGAATATCAGAAGTTGCTAAAGGCACAACAGAACACCTAAATTCGGCTAAATCCAGTTTTTATTATTATTATTAAATAAAAACTTTCGGCTTGATTAGGTTTTTCTGTTTTCTGATGTTGGTAGTCTTTCCCCTGTTTTGGCTGTGGCTGAACAGGGTATACTTGTAAATTGCTTGGTTATTTTCAATAAAGTTCTATCTCTTATCTCAAAATAAAAAAAAGTAAGGTGGTGTTTGGACACCCCATTTTCCATCACTCATATCTCAGTTTTCTTAACTCATATCTCAAAACTGGTGGGCCCCACGCATCACAACTTTGTTTGGCTCAATTTCTTTCACTCAATTCCTTAACTCAATTCTTAGTTTTTTGAGTTTATAATCTGGAAACTGAGTTAAGCGAAAATGTTGTTTTCAAAACACCAAAACTGAGTTTCAGTGGCAAGCTCATAAATACTCACAAACCTGTGGGGCCCATGGCAGAGTCTTATCCCATTAGATTGACCATTCTCACATGCTCTCCAACGGTCACATGCCTTTACCCTCTTATCACTCTCAACCCTCTTCACTCTCTCATCACTCTCATCAAATCACCTCTCAAAGAACATACTCTTTTCTCCTCTTCCAAACCTATGGCTTGTCCTCACGGCTGACCAAGCTCTGATGTCTTCTCGACCTTTGAAGCTCCAGCACCAGCCTTTAAACTTGACTAGCTCCACCGCTCCAAGCTCCGCCGCGTCAGGACCTCAAGCAAGACCCTTTTTCTCCTCTAGAGCCTTAAGACCAACCTGTTTCTGTCAAGAGGTACTCACGATCCTTCCCCTTTCAGCTTCTCTTCTCCATTTCCTTAATGTTTTGTTTATTTTCTTCTCCATTTTGAATGCTCTGTGATGTGAATGTTTGGCCGAATCCGTGGGTATTGCTTTTTTTTTGGAAGGGGGGGGGGGGCACTTAGAACTCCCTCTTCTCAGTTTCCTTTACCTTTTGTGAATTTTGTTTTGGGATTTGAATGTTGTCTGCTATGAAGTTTGGCTGGATCCATGGGTATTGCTGGAATGGGGTTTACAACCCCTTCATTTGTTGTATAAAAATGTATTAACGACATAATTTGTACATGTTTAACAACATTATTTCCCTGCTACTACTTAGATCCGTGGGATGCTAGTTACTTCAAATTTTTGGAATTTTACAATTTTTTGAGTTTTGTGGTTTTGTATACAATGTTTGATAATGTTGTGTGCTTTTCGGATAATCATTTGTGGTGGTTGGTGAGAGATGCATTATACTAAATATTGCCACTAAAATGGGTTCCTTGTGGTTTTTATTTTTTTATTTTTATTTTTTCAAAAGCTATGTGGGCTGATTTTTTATTTTTTCGGATGCTATGTTGTCGTTTTTTTTTATTTGTCCTTCCTCTGCACTTATTGGAATCTGGAGGTACAAAGCATGATTTGCACATACTCAAATATGATTCCATATACTTGTCACCTACATTGGCATTACACACATAACCTTCAATTTTGTTGTTATAAAGTGTTGCATACATGGTCTTGGATTGGTGTAAGATGGCTGGGGATTTGAGAACGTGGAATGATGATTGTGTTGATGAGCTATGTGCTATTGTGTTTGGGGAATTTTTGCTTGGTAATTTTGCACAAGGTGTTCCTCGTGACCCGATGTGGGATGTGATCACCTAAACTCTCAACTCTCATACTAGGAAGGATTTCTACAAGAGGCAAGTTGTGAACCAGTTCCATCGTCTCCAAAGGTGGTATTGCCAAGCAAGGGGAGTTCGTAGGTATGCAAGGTCTGGGCATGGGTATCCAATTGGTCTTGTTGACTCAGGGGATAATCCGTCTTAGTAAGAGACGGACTTATAGTGCTAAAACATTTTAGTGCATGTGCCTTTTGTTTATGATAACTTATTTTGTTCCCTCTATGGTCTGTACACCGATATGGTGTTGTTAACATCATTTTTAGCATGTACTAACTAATGGGTATTACTAACTAGTAAGGTGGTAAATCGATGCTTTAGTCCTTTGGCTTTTTCTGTGTTACATGGTGACAATGTATATGTTTTAACCATCTGCCAGTGACATATTTTGATTCTATGGTGTACAAACATTATGTACTACTTGTCAATTTAGAATTCTGTAACTTACTTGGTAGTTTTCCCACTGAACAGTTTATCATATTTGTTTATTTGTCTATCATAATAAATGAAGTAGAATATGACATCATAGTGTAAAGATGAAAATATAATCACATTTTGAAATAAACGTATCCATTACAAACATAATATAAAAAATATGGATCAATTGATTTGGTCTAATTCATTTATTAAATCATTTCTAACAATAAATATTACAATGTAATAAATGAAGTAGAATATGGCATCATGGTGTAAAAATGAAAATATAATCACGTTATAAAGAAACGTATCATTACAAACATAGTATAAAAAATATGGATCGGTTGATTCGGTCTAATTCATTTATTAAATCATTCCTAACAATAAATATTGTAATGTAATAAATGAAGTAGAATATGGCATCATAGTTTAAAGATGAAAATATAATCAGGTTATATTACAAACATAGTATAAAAAATAGATCGATTGATTCAGTCTAATTCATTTATTAAATCATTCCTAACAATATAATTGAAGTAGAATATGGTATCATAGTGTAAAGATGAAAATATAATTACGTTATAAAAGAAACGTATTCATTACAAACATAATATAAAAAATATGGATCAATTGATTCGGTCTAATTCATTTATTAAATCATTCCTAACAATAAATATGGTAACGTAATAAATGAAGTAGAATAGGACATCATAATGTAACGATGCAAATATAATCATGATATAAAATAAACTATCCATTAGAAACATAGTATAAAAAAAATTGATCGATTGATTCGGTCGAATTCATTTATTAAATCATTCCTAACAATAAATATTGTAATGTAATAAATGAAGTAGAATATGACATCGTAGTTTAAAGATGAAAATATAATCACTTATAAAAGTAAGTATCCATTACTAACGTAAAGTATCCATTACAAACATAGTTTAAAAAATATGGATCGATTGATTCGGTCTAATTCATTTGTTAAATCATTCCTAACAATAAATATTGTAATGTAATAAATGAAGTAGAATATGACATCATAGTGTAAAGATGAAAATATAATCATTATAAAAGAAACGTACCCATTACAAACATAGTATAAAAAATATGGATTGATTGATTCGGTCTAATTCATTTATTAAACCATTCCTAACAATAAATATTGTAATGTAATAAATGAAGTAGAATATGGCATCATAGCATAAAGATGAAAATATAATCATGTATAAAAGAAACGTATCCATTAGGGACATAGTATAAAAACTATGGATCGATTGATTCAGTCTAATTCATTTATTAAATCATTCCTAACAATAAATATTGTAATGTAATAAAGAATAAAATATGGGAAAAAAGTGCGACTTTGCAAAAATTTATTCATATGGCAATCTCAGTTTTGTTAACAGTTTTCAATGAAAATGTACCCCTCCCCTTCTCCTTAATAATCACAAGAATGGCAATACATAGACAATTAACAAGGAAACGTGAAATGCATTAAGTAACATACCACCACCACATGTTCCCAAACCTCGTTCGGACCAATAATTGTTTGGGTGGTCTCATCCCAACCCAAGCCGTGTGCTTCAGTAGTTGACTCCATTTGCATTGTTTATGCTGGAGCCTATTGTGCTTTTAAATAACTTTCTTAGATGTTAAATTTTTACTCTTTGGTTATTAAGTTCTTGTGTCATTGATTGCTACATAGGGCCCTTAAAGACACCGTTTTCCATATTATCCTTTATTCGTTTCTCCAACATTATCTCAATAAATATATGTTCTACATGGGGTGGCCATAGTTTGTCATCCACATCTTGCGATTCATGTTCCATCTAATTCAAATATCTCACACGATAAGCAGAACACTATATGCAANAGATCTAAAACTGGAAATAAATGTTATAAATGAAGTACAATATGGTATCATAGTGTAATGATGAAAATATAATCATGATATAAAATAAATGTATCCATTAGAAACATAGTATAAAAAAATGGAACGATTGATTTGGTCGAATTCATTTATTAAATCATTCCTAACAATAAATATTGTAATGTAATAAATGAAGTAGAATATGGCATCATAGTGAAAAGATGAAAATAGAATCATGTTATAAAAGAAACGTATCCATTACAAACATAGTATAAAAAATATGGATCAATTGATTCAGTCTAATTCATTTATTAAATCATTCCTAACAATAATATTGTAATGTAATAAATGAAGTAGAATATGACATCATAGTGTAAAGATGAAAATATAATCACATTTTGAAATAAACGTATCCATTACAAACATAATATAAAAAATATGGATCAATTGATTTGGTCTAATTCATTTATTAAATCATTTCTAACAATAAATATTACAATGTAATAAATGAAGTAGAATATGGCATCATGGTGTAAAAATGAAAATATAATCACGTTATAAAGAAACGTATCCATTACAAACATAGTATAAAAAATATGGATCGGTTGATTCGGTCTAATTCATTTATTAAATCATTCCTAACAATAAATATTGTAATGTAATAAATGAAGTAGAATATGGCATCATAGTTTAAAGATGAAAATATAATCAGGTTATATTACAAACATAGTATAAAAAATATGGATCGATTGATTCAGTCTAATTCATTTATTAAATCATTCCTAACAATATAATTGAAGTAGAATATGGTATCATAGTGTAAAGATGAAAATATAATTACGTTATAAAAGAAACGTATTCATTACAAACATAATATAAAAAATATGGATCAATTGATTCGGTCTAATTCATTTATTAAATCATTCCTAACAATAAATATGGTAACGTAATAAATGAAGTAGAATAGGACATCATAATGTAACGATGCAAATATAATCATGATATAAAATAAACATATCCATTAGAAACATAGTATAAAAAAAAATGATCGATTGATTCGGTCAATTCATTTATTAAATCATTCCTAACAATAAATATTGTAATGTAATAAATGAAGTAGAATATGACATCGTAGTTTAAAGATGAAAATATAATCACATTATAAAAGTAAGTATCCATTACTAACGTAAAGTATCCATTACAAACATAGTTTAAAAATATGGATCGATTGATTCAGTCTAATTCATTTGTTAAATCATTCCTAACAATAAATATTGTAATGTAATAAATGAAGTAGAATATGACATCATAGTGTAAAGATGAAAATATAATACATTATAAAAGAAACGTACCCATTACAAACATAGTATAAAAAATATGGATTGATTGATTCGGTCTAATTCATTTAATAAACCATTCCTAACAATAAATATTGTAATGTAATAAATGAAGTAGAATATGGCATCATAGCATAAAGATGAAAATATAATCATGTCATAAAAGAAACGTATCCATTAGGGACATAGTATAAAAACTATGGATCGATTGATTCAGTCTAATTCATTTATTAAATCATTCCTAACAATAAATATTGTAATGTAATAAAGAATAAAATATGGGAAAAAAGTGCGACTTTGCAAAAATTTATTCATATGGCAATCTCAGTTTTGTTAACAGTTTTCAATGAAAATGTACCCCTCCCCTTCTCCTTAATAATCACAAGAATGGCAATACATAGACAATTAACAAGGAAACGTGAAATGCATTAAGTAACATACCACCACCACATGTTCCCAAACCTCGTTCGGACCAATAACTGTTTGGGTGGTCTCATCCCAACCCAAGCCGTGTGCTTCAGTAGTTGACTCCATATTGCATTGTTTATATAACATTTATTTCCAGTTTTAGATCTTCCAATAATAAGTCCTTGCGTATGGCAAATTATTGTTGATGTGTCATATGTTCTTGTAAGGAGATCTGGGTGTAGCAAACTTGTGGAAGAAAGGATGCCCAGACTATGACAAATTGAAGCAGTTGTTTGCCCTGAGTACTGCAACTGGGCTTCTTCAGATATCTTCAAACACGCCTGCCTTGACCAGCAACGAAGAGCATGCCCTAGAGGAAGAGATTGCTAATGATGGTGCTACCACCCATGTTGATGATGATTGTTACACTCCCAACTTGGAGAGTATGCCTCAGTCTGTGGAGGAAGCCGGGGTTGAAGACCAAACCCAAGTTGCTGGCAAATGTACCATGCAAGATGCAAGTGCCAAGGGTAAGAAGCTGTCAAAGAAAGCAGACAAAGTAAGTGAGATGACTGTGACCCTAACAAAGTCTGTAGAGGAAGCCGGGATTGAAGACCAAACCCAAGCTATTGGCAAACGTCCCATGCAAGATGTAAGTGCCAAGGGTAAGAAGCTGTCGAAGAAAGAAGACAAAGTAAGTGAGATGGCTGTGGCCCTAAAGGAGTACACCGCAATGACAAGGGAGAGGTATAGCAGTAAGAAGGGCAAGTCCAATGGCACCTCTGAAGGATACACTTAGTTCACAGCTGAAGGTGATCCTTGTTCTCTAGGGAAAATTATTGCGATGCTTAATCAATATGAGGACCTAGGGAACAAGGCATATGTCAAAATCTCAAAGGCTCTCTAGCAAAAGGATAATAAGGTGGTGTTTATAGGCATGCCGGAGCATAGGAGGAAGGCATGGATGGATGATATTGTTAACCATTATAACCATGATATTGAGTCATGTTACTTAATTTATTATGTTGTAGTCGTAGTATATGTATTTCTCTTTCTAGGTGCAAACATTATAGCACTATGGTGGTGTAGTGTTTGGTCTTTTATTATGTTCTAAACTACGGATTATTGTGGGTTTGCTTCTTCTTTTTTTCTTTTTTTCTTTTTTAGCTTCACTGTGATGCTATGTTGAATTGGTTGTGGGTTTTTATTATTATTATTATTATTATTATTATTATTCTAGACATAATGGGATGCTACATTGAATAGCTTGCAGTTTTTTATATTGTTAGATATAATGGGAAGCTATGTTGATTAGTTTTGGGGTTTTTTTCAATGTTGGATATAATGGGATGCTATGTGAATGGGTGGCATTTTTATTTTTATTTTTGAATACGATGCTCTGTTGAATTGTTTGATGTTTTGTTTTGGAATTTGGATATAATGACATGCTACGTTGAACAGGTTGCATTCTTTTTTATTGTGTTTTAGTAGGATGCTATGTTTTAGTTATTGGGAAGCTTTATGAGGATTTCCCGTATGCATGGTTAAATAATATAGATGGCACACAAATTGATGTGAACTTTGTTGAGTTGAGTTATTTCTGTTTTGCTTAATGCGTACATCACATACTTGAAGCGTGTGTTATTGCAATGTGTAGGTGACTATGGCGTCAGGGGCTGAATGGTTAGATGCATTCCTACATTATGACTTTGATGATTCATACTTCGACGATGTTAATATGGATACTCCCTCTAGATTTATTGATGAAGAGAACTTGGATTGAGAGTGTGATAGCAAAGATGAAGCAGAGTGTGATAGTGAAGATGAAGCAGAATTTGATTTTTGAATCCTATAGTCGGGGAGATGTTTGCCTATATGCAATGACATTGTGATAAACAGCCCATACGTACAAGTGTCCTGACGGGGAATGGATACATGGAAGAAGGTAATCCTAAGAAGTGTTTTGAGTTGTTTCACATGACATGCCAATTGCTACTTCATTTAGTGGATGAATTGACACCCCTGCTCAATCTCAGGCTTCACTTCTTTGAGTTTCTCGTCATTCTTAGCTGATATGAACCTTACTTCCTTCTTGGGTTCGCTACTAGAACTTCCTTCTCCAGTATAGCCCAAACTGGTCTTATCATGTGAAGATTTTTGAGAGAACAGCATGTTGTCAAGTTTCTTGGTGGAGATGCGCTCAACCTTGACATTAGCTTGAATAATTTCAAGTTCAAGAAACTTGATCTTAGAGTAAGCTTCAACCAACTCTCCCTTGAGTCTTTCTACTTCACAGTTTGCTTCCTTGTGTTGCACAAGTATACACCTATGCTCTTTTTTAACCTTTTTCATCTTTTTCATAGCAAGGTTCGCAACTTTGGCATATTTGCCATAATCTTCCAATAGAGAATCATATGCTTCTTGAAGGCTGTTCTCGCCTTCATTTTGACATACATCTTCATCTTTCGATTCTTCAACTTCCTCATCCTCGGAAAGATTACCAAGTTCATCAACCAGTTTTCTCAAATCATCCTTTGAATCAACGGAGGCAATTGCCATAAAGGCCTTATAATTTCCTTCATTGTCACATTCTCCTTCCGTATCTAAATTTGAGCTTTCAGAATCGCTAAGGGTAGTGGCAAACACTTTACCCTTCCCTCTTAAATAGCTGGGACACTCCTTAAGATGTCCATGATTGTTGCATTCGTAGCACATGATTCCTTGAGGGGATTGAGAATCCTTCCCATCTCTCTTCTTGACCTCCCTCCTATCACTTTTGGGGAATGAAAACTTTCCTTTGTTGAACAACTTCCCACTATTTTTCATCTTTAAAATTTTGCAAAAATTATTTACAAGGAATGCTACCTCCTTCTCCACATCATCTTCTTCGGAGAAGTCATCCATTCTCTTGGTGATGGTTTTGAGAGAAAGTGATTTGCTCTACTTGTGGGAAGGCAATCCAAGCTCATATGTTTGGAGAGATCCAATGAGTTCTTGGATCTTGATCTCATCCAAATCTTTACTTTCTTCTATAGCTGTGACCTTTGCATAGAAGTTCTCTGGTAAGAACCTTAAAATATTTCTCACCACCTTGGCATTCTCAATCTTATCTCTGAGATTGAGCTTAGCAATTATGATTTCATTGAGCTTGCCATAGAATGAATCAAATGACTCATCGTCTCCTATCTTGAGCTCTTTAAATCTGGTGGTAAGCATCTGGAGCTTTGTGTCCTTAACTTTCCTAGTACCCTCATAAGTAGTCTAAAGAATTGTCCAAGCTTCCTTGGCAGTCTCCACATGCAATATCCTATGAAATTCATCAGTAGACACACCACAGAATATAGCGTTAATAACTTTACTGTTTGCATTTGCCAAAGCAAAAGCTACCTTGTCCTATTGGGACTTGGGTGTCGTGGGTTTGACATACCC
Organism: Quercus suber; assembly: GCF_002906115.3. NCBI lineage: Eukaryota > Viridiplantae > Streptophyta > Magnoliopsida > Fagales > Fagaceae > Quercus > Quercus suber. Next base: position 829,913 of record NW_027069623.1, on the reverse strand, counting down.
ATTCTCGATAGAATCCCATATCGACTCATCTATAGCACACAGGAATGTCCTCATATGGACTTTCCAAAACACATAGTTGCTCCCATTAAAGAATGGTGGACCATGGAGCGATTGTGATTGGTCCATCACAAAGGGGTCAAGGATCACACTTAGGTAATGAAACCAAATAAGTGTACCCGCTCTGATACCAATTGAAAGCTTGAAAACGTGTTAAAAACATAAAAGCTATTTAGACTCCCAAATTAAATATTACGGCTCAATTTATTTTACTCTAACTTATACTAAGTGCGGAATAGAGTAAATGCGAGCGGATAAATAATATAACTACTCTAAGCCCTAATCATTAAAACACAACAGTAAAATGAAAGTTAAAAGAGTAGGGAAAAAGAATGCAAACACAAGATAACACGCCGATGTGTTTTATAAAAGGAAACCGAAGTACTCAGTGTAAAACCTCTTCGCCCCTCCAAACCTAATCTACCTGATGCATTTAAGCCCTCCAAGCTCTTACTCCAACAAGGATTTTCAGAACCGTGTCTTATCTAACTTTTTGGATTCTACAATACACCCAATTGCATCCGACAAAACTTGGCTTCTTCCAATGCTTCCCAGCAGCACCAAAACCTCACTTAACACTCAGAATGGGTGTGGTAATTGTTTGGGCTAGCAACCTCTCAAGGATATGGAAATGGAGAGGTATGAGTTGAGGAAAAACCATAATGGATTGTGTAGAGAAATGTAGGTATAACAATCTCTAACTCTCAAGGGTTGTGGATAGGGTTTTTTCTTAGAAGCACTCCTCAACATCTATGGGTAATATGGGTATATATAGTGTGGGTACAGATAGTGTGTATCAGATATGATAGATTAGCAAAATAGAATGTTTCGCGGGTGTCTCGCAGGAAGGCTATACCCGCGAGACACTCGTGAAAACCAGTTGTCACCAACCCATCCTGACTCTTCACATGCTAGTCATGTGCAAGGCACATGCTTCACTTTGCGAGTAAGCTTCTCATAAGATACCTACGAAAACTTCTTGCTCTTCACTTTGTCTTGAGTCTTCACACTCTCTGTCACTCACACAACCCTTACAAGAAATCTCACATAAAATACATGGGTACATAATATTGAACATAATTACAATAAAATTTGGCACGGAATTAAAGCCAACATAAAATAGTTGTAAATCACAACTTTACATCTCTCTCTCTCTCTCTCTCTCTCTCTCTCTACTTAAATCCACGGCAAAATCAATAGCCAAACCCACAAACCCACAAATTGCAATTGAAACCCACCACCACAACCATCACCATCAGAATCCGCAACCCATCAGCCATAACCACATTCTCCTCCTTCAGCAATACAACCACCACCCAAACCCAAATCAAACCAATCAAAATTGAAACCACCACCCAATCACCACAATTAACACAACCAAAAACGAAATTCACACCACCACCGATCTGAAAACCCACCCCCACCAATGATCAACATACCCAATCTAAAAACCCACCACCAATCAATAAACCCACTACCACTGATTGGCAAACCCACCCACCCCCATCTACAAATCAAACATTGATTTGAAAGAGGGATGAGAGAGGGAAGAGAGAGAAAAGGGAGAAGTGAGAGAGAGAGAGAGAGAGAGAGAGAGAGAGAGAGAGAGAGAGAGTTAATGTGGGGCATTAAAGGAGAGAGAATGTTAATTAAAATAATAGTATTTAAGAATACAACTCAGCTAAAGTGATTTGTAAATATAAGAACTCACTGTAGCAAGATTGTAAAAAGTTTTAATTTTACATACCTGGATAGAGAGGGTTTTTTTATGTTTCAGGGTTGTAAAATAGCAATTTAGGGATTTCACAACCTTTAATACTAATGCTCTAAGTTAATTAATAGTGACTAACTAACTTGATGAATTGTAAAAACTTAAAAAATCCAAGGTTTTAATTATTTTTTTATTTTTATACCTTTCAGACTTAATAATGACAATTACTTATATAGCGAATCCATGGAAGGTCATCATTGACTAGATTTCAAAATAGTCTTCCTTTATTTTAAGCTTTATGCAATATAAGTGCGTATCAAGATAGTCTGCTTAAGGAGCATATAATATATAAAAATAAATAGATAAATCATATAAATATCAACTATATAAAGTATAAAAGTAATAGTCAAAAAGAAGATATTAGAGGTGTTAGGGAATCGCAACACCTCTAAACTTTAGTAGAATTTATGTAATTTACCTCAAAATTATTGATTATGTGCAACTCATACTAGATTTATTTTTCTTAAAAAAGAAGTTAAACACATATTTTTAGTATTGCTCATTAGTATACCCTCCACCCCAGTACATAAAAAAGAATTTGATATGACCCTAGCCTTGAGGATTGAAGAGGAGAGAGACTACATGCACCAAAAATTCGGGAGAAACTTTTCACATATTTGGCGTGTCTATTATATAGTAGTCATGGGATGAAGAAAAGATCTTATAACAAAGAAAATCAAAATAATTGATTGTACCAAGAATTTTCCTTGAAAACTAATGACCGATTAAGTGCGGGTTTGGATCCAAGTCTACGTTTTAAGTCTGCATTTGTTTGTTTGTTTGTTTTTTTTTTTTTTTTTTTTTTTCAGCAGCAGTTGTTGACCAAGTCAGTAGTAAACAGTGCACCAATGCACTGTTCATGGGTCCCACAAACTTCACTTTTCAGCAACTTTTTCATTAAAAATAGGTCTCATGGCACTATTCACATATTTAAAAATTATTTTGTTATAGTATTTCCAGTTTTCAGTTTTCAGTTTCAGCAAAATAAGTTCTATCCAAACGGACCTTAAATATTTAAGGTCTAGATGTGAATCAAATCATATCCACTGATGATCATATCATCAATATAAAGAAGAAGAAGGATATTACCATGGCCGGTATGATGAATGAAAGTGACGAAATCATAAAAATTTGAAGTATACCAAAGGTAGGGAGGAGGAAAATGGCCAAATAGCATCTTTGACATAATTTATTAATGCTCTACTACTGTTTTAGAAATAATTAGCAATTTACCACTTTTTTAAAACTTGAGTTCTTGAAACTCGAGTTTGACTTGTAATTCGAGTTTTAAGAACTCAAGTTCCTTAAAAATCTATCAAGATGGTACCCACTAACTTGTAATTATTTAATTAAAAATGTCCACACAGAACTCAAGTTTATTTAAAATCTCTCTAAGCTCGAGTTGATTTAAAAATTGTTAACGTGTATAATATATTGTGGGCTTTAGGCCCAGTTAGGTTACTTGTATAGCACATATATTTACTTGTACTACACACATATGCCTTCTATTTACTTGCAATCTTGTTTCTGTTGGTATTTTTTGCTGCCTCGACTTCTTCGGTCAGTAAACCTTTTCTGTGCCCTCTCCCGAGTACTCCACTGCCGTTAGAGTTGCCCAAGGTTGAATCTTCACCGCCAGAAGCTTGATCACCGCCACCAAGGTCACTGCCTCCGTCGGATCTTCCACATCAGGCCTCCGTCGGATCTTCCACATCAACCGATCTACACAAATCCGTCAGAATCATCATCATTTGAACCTCCACGCGCCACCACGCGCCGGTCAAAGATTCGGCTAAATATTCCACACACCTCACGCGCCACCAATACTACTCCGATCGTGTCGCCGCCGCCTCTAGCGGAATCGTCTTTCTCCAATCTACATAGTTGGAGAAGAATCGGCTGCATCGGAAGCCATACGCGCCCTCACGTGCCACCTGAAATTTTCTGTAACATCCGCTACGCGTCACACGCGCCGCCTATTGCCACTGACGTCATTTGCTGACATCATCTGCCACGTCAGCCCTAGTTGCTCGCCTGATGACGTCACCTGATGACGTCATCATCCAGTCAGCGCTTGCGTCATCTTGCTTACGTCAGCCTCTATTGACTTTGACCGTGTGTTGATTGTTGACTTTGATCTAGAGTTGACTTTTTGCAGTCCAGGTGTTCCTTACCTAGTTTTTTGTGTACATTTTATTTTTGCAGTCTGTTTTTGCATATTTTTCTTCTAAATGAAGAATAAGGACATGTCTTCTTCTTATTGCAACAATCGTCGTTGCCAATCCATCAAACGTTTTTGCAAATTTTGCAAACGTTTTGGCCACAATATTGAGACTTGCTATCATCGCAACAAATCAACTATTTCAATTTTTGCTGCTACTATTGCTAACACTGAGCGTGTCCAACCAATGGCTCTTGTCTCTGCACAGTCTAAGTCTTCTGGATCCACTTTCTCCATTTCCAGAGATGACCTTATAAATATCATCGCCAATGTCATTCGTATGGTTGGTAATGCATCTTATTTCTCTTCTCTCTCAGCTTTATCTGGTATGTCTCTTACCTCTTGGCTTATGGATTCTGCTTGTTGCAATCACATGACACCTCACTCGTCCTTATTTTCTGACCTTAAACCTACACTGCTCCCTCTTAATATTCGCACAGCAAATGGTTCCACAATGTCTGGTCATAATATAGGTTCAGTTTCAACCTCCAACCTCTCGGTTCCTAGAGTCTTTAATGTTCCTGACCTTTCTTATAATTTATTTTTTGTGGGACAATTAGCTGAGTTAGGTTATCGCATTACCTTTGATTATTCTAGGTGCATTGTGCAGGATCCTAAGACAGGATAGGAGCTTGGGACCAGTCCCAGAGTTGGGTGTATGTTTCCCGTGGACAACCTTCATCTTCCGCTTGTTACTCCTATTTCTGTTGCTGCGATTGCTGCAACTTCTTCCACTCCTTCCCTTGCACTTTGGCATGCTCGACTTGGTCACGCATCTTCCTCTTGGGTACAATAATTGGCTTCTAGAGGTTTGTTAGGTTCAGTGTCTACAGAAAATTTTGATTATGTTTCATGTCAGTTAGGAAAACAACTAGCTTTGCCTTTCAATACTAGTGAATCAATATCCACTGATATCTTTGACCTTATTCATTTTGATGTTTGGGGGCTGTCCTCTGTCTCTAGTATTGGTGGGTCTAGATATTTTGTTGTCTTTGTTGATGATTACTTTCGCTATAGCTGGATTTTTAATATGAAACATCATTCTGAACTATTGGAAGTATATTCTAATTTTGCAAAAATGGTTTAAACTCAATTTTCTAGACGCATCAAAATTTTTCGATCTGATAATGCTCTTGAATGTACTCAATATGCTTTTCAATCTATTTTTCATTCCTATGGCACTGTTCATCAACTGACTTGTCTAGGTACCTCTCAGTAAAATGGTAGAGCCGAATGAAAACTTTGTCATATTCTTGACACTGTTTGTGCTCTCCTTCTCTCAACTAAAGTTCCTGCTCTTTTTTGGGGTGAAGCTGCTCTTCATGCTGTTCATACTATTAATCGCATTTCGAGTCCTGTTATCCAAAATCAAACTCCATATGAGTGCCATTTTGGGTCACTTCCAGACTATCACTACCTTCGCTCCTTCGGTTCTGCTTGTTTCGTTTTTCTTCAGCCACATGAACATAACAAACTTGAGCCTCGATCAAGGCTTTGTTGTTTTCTTGGCTATGGTGAAACTCAAAAGGGGTATAGGTGTTATGATACTGTCTCTCATCGTCTTCGTATCTCCCGCAATGTTGTCTTTTGGGAACATCGCCATTTTATTGAGCTCTCGCATTTCAGTTCTTCCCTGTATTCCTCCTCTATCTTAGATCTTTTTCCAGATGAGGCACATATTCCTTCTGTAGCTGTTCCTGATCCTCCTGTAGTTACTCATGATTCTGTTGCTATAGACTTCTTTGTCCAACCACCAGATATCACTGATCCCTTTCCTAGTTCACCCTTTAATGAACAGGTGGAAGATGAACAGGTTAAAGACAAGCTACCCAACCCCAATCCTGAGCTTGGGTCTCCTACTCCTTCTCTACTTGAAGATCTTACACAAGACATTCCACCTCGTCACTCAACTCGGGTAAGATCTATTCCTACACATTTACTTGACTATCATTGTTACACTACCCTTGCTACACTACACGAGCCTCACACCTATCGTGAGGCTTCCACTAACCCTTTATGGCAGATTGCAATGAAAAAGGAACTTGATGCATTATCTAAAAACCATACTTAGGATTTGGTGACACTTTCTCCTGGGAAATTTGTGGTTGGTTGTAAGTGGATCTACAAGATTAAGACTCACTTGATGGGTCCATTAAGCGCTACAAAGCTCGTCTTGTTGCAAAAGGTTTCACACAAGAGTATGGGATTGATTATGAAGAGACATTTGCTCCGGTTGCTTATATCTCATCTGCTCGTGCCCTCTTAGCTATTTCTGCTGCCAGTAAATGGGACCTTTTTCAAATGGATGTCAAAAATGCATTCCTTAATGGGGATTTAAGTGAAGAAGTGTATATGCAACCTCCTCCTGGTCTCTCTGTTGACTCAAACAAGGTTTGTCACCTTCGCCGTGCACTTTATGGCCTTAAACAAGCTCCACGAGCTTGGTTTTCCAAATTTAGCTCTACCATTTCTCGCTTGGGTTACATGGCCAGTTATTATGATTCTGCCTTGTTTCTTCGTCGTACTGACAAAGGCACTATTTTACTTCTCTTATATGTGGATTATATGATCATAATTGGTGATGACCTCAGTAGCATTTAAGAACTCAAGACTTTTCTCAGTCAGCAGTTTGAGATGAAAGATCTTGGACATCTCAGTTACTTCTTGGATCTTGAAATCACTCATTCTACAGATGAACTTTATATTACTCAAGCGAAGTATGCCTCTAAACTCTTGTCTCGAGCTGGACTCACTGATAGCAAGATTGTTGACACTCTAGTTAAGCTTAATGCACATCTGACTCCTTTAGGGGGGAAACCATTGTCTAATCCCTCTCTTTATAGACGCTTGGTTGGCAGCTTAGTTTATCTCACTGTCACTCATCCAGACATTTCCTATGCTGTTCACCAGGTGAGCCAGTATCTGTCTGCACCACGATCGACTCACAATGCTGCTGTTTTGCGCATTCTTCGATACCTAAAGGGCACTCTCTTCCATGGTCTTTTCTACCCTGCTCAGTCTCCTCTTATTCTCCGTGCATTTTCTGATGCTGATTGGGCAAGAGATCCCACTAATCGTAGGTCCACCACTGGTTATTGCTCTCTTCTTGGTTCTTCTCTGATTTCTTGGTGAAGTAAGAAGCAAACTCATGTGGCCCGCTCCAGCACTGAAGCAAAATATCATGCCCTTGCTGATACCACATCTGAGCTTCTTTGGCTACGATGACTTCTCAAAGACTTAGGTGTGTCTACATCCTCTGCTACTCCTCTTTATTGTGACAACTAGAGTGCTATTCATATTGCTCACAATAATGTCTTCCATGAACAGACTAAACACATCGAGATCAATTGTCATTTTATCCATTTTCATCTTGTCCATGGTGCTCTCAACCTGATTTCAGTCTCCTCTAAAGATCAACTTACAGATATCTTCACCAAGTCACATCCTAAGAGACGCCTTCGTACTTTGGTTGACAACCTCAAGCTGGTCTCACATCCACCTTGAGTTTGAGGGGGGCTGTTAACATGTATAATATATTATAGGCTTTAGGCCTAGTTAGGTTACTTGTATAGCACACATATTTACTTGTACTACACACATATGCCTCCTATATAAAGGCACCTATATACATTCTTTCATCATGAAATACTATATAATTACATTCAGTATTTCTAACAAAAATTTAAAGATAAAATTGTAAATTTTTATGCATACTCGAGTTTTAAAAACTTGAGAACTGTGTAGTTTTTTCTTATGCACCATGAATTTTTATTGATGTGCATGTGCTAATGGCTAACCTGATTAAATGCCCTCTCCAAAAAAAAAAAAAAAAAAAAGCCTGATTAAGTGAATAGATTTGGAAGTCTTTGAATTACATGGCTTATTGTGAAAGTGCTTTTCATTGTCAGAGATTCTTGGTTTTGTATTGTCAGTTGACAGATCAAGACAGATTCCGAGGAACTTCTTATAATCAAGACTAGACAGTCCCTTTTAAAAGCTCTGACAGAGCATGTCAAGGCAAACCATGAATACGAGTAAGGCCAAAACTTCTCTGTCGCAACTACCGTTAAGTCTAAAATTTATCGGCCCGTTGCAGCTGAGAAAATTCCCTACACCGTTGTGTGTTGCGACTTTTTTGCTGGCTTCACCCTTCCCACTTTGGCACAAACTAGAGCCCCACGACACCCCAGAGAAAAAGTCATTATCTTAGAGGATGGAAATATAAAAGGTACAATTTGTAAATGGATAAGTTGAAAGTTTACAAGGAACTCGAGTTTCACATGGCTTTTTATAATTAAAAATTTTACCTTAGCGGGCCACTGTGGTTATTTTTAATGGAACTTGAGTTACAAAACAAACTCAAGTTTTCGCCGTAGCGTCAATGTTAACAGTCCTTCTTGTAAAGAATTTCGCTGCTAAACTAACATACCGAATTTGTTTATTAATAGACAGATCGACACCCTTCTCTTCTTTCTCTGAAAGAGAGAATTTGTTCCAACTTCTAGTGAGATACTCCATTATCCACAAACCATTATACAAAGAACAATATAGAAAAGCCAAATAGAAAATGACGGACAAGACGAACAGTGATATTATCAAAGAAATCAGAAAACTACTATAGAGAGTACCAAAATACTACAGCCCGTCAAGAACTTCGAGAGAAAAGAAAACTTTTTTAAGGGGTGTTATTTGTTGTTGTTGTTAAGGATGGTTGGTTGGTCTCGTATAGAACTTACGTTTAAGTCTTGATAAAAGGGAAAAAAAATTAGAAGAAGAAAAAAAGTGAAAACATTGGGCTTAGTGGTCCTATTTTATAGCATTAAAAAAATTATTAAAAAAAAAAAAAAAAAAAAACAACCTGTGTCTTTATTTTTTGAGAAATTATATGTTCACAATATTTTCACAATATTTTTACAACAAATCTTAAGTGGCAGATTGTTACTGGTTGTTCTTGTCGGGGCAAAAAAGTAATCGTAGTGTTAGGTTTAAATTTGAACCAATAACAACTAACCACCTATGATTTGTTGTGAAAATGTTGTGGACCTAGCACCTTTTTTTTTATATGTAATTTTTATTTTGAAAATCAACAAGAGAGTAACCCTATTTTTTTGGTAATGTTTTAGTGGGAGTAAAAGTTGTATTTTTATCGGATTGTCTTTTAGTTTTGTCTCTACTTAAACATAAGAGTGTAGGGGTATTTTTGAATCAAAAAAATGATCCTAAATAGGGGGAACCCCTTTAATAGTAGTATAGATATATTTTTTTCTGTTTCTATTTTTTTTTTAATGGGATTGTTTCAATTTTAGTTTGAAATTTGCTTATTTTTTCGATATTATATTTGTATAATGTAAAGCAAAACAAAAAATGTAAAAGGCTGACTTATTTTCAAAAAATGTCTATTAACCGTTGTTCTTAGAGTCTGGAGGGGTGGAAAAGTGAATGATAGAAAAAAAATTAGTTTTCTTTCATATGCATTCAATTGGGATGATGGAAAAGTGGATAAATGGAAAACATATTTGTTTGGTTGAAAAGAAAAATGAAAAAATAGAAAAGGTAGATTGTATAAATTTACTCTCATGCCCTTATTGCATTTTTTTTTTTTTTAAGTAGGGGAAAAATACTTTCTACCTTATGTTTAGGGAAGTTCACAATTCCCTCATTTATCTTTGAAACCACTAATTTCGCCCTCTATGTTTTGTAAATAAGCAAATACCCCCAATTTGTTACTTTATCAGTTAAATCTAAAGAATTTTTTGAACAAAGTATTAGTTGAACACCATAAGGAAGAGAAAAAGTTGAAGATTGCACAATTGTTTTCTTAAATTGCTTTTATAATCATTGTAATTTTATTAGATTAACTGAAAAAGTAACGATTTGGAGATATTTGCTCATTGTCCAAACATAGAGGGGGAAATTGGTTGGTTTCAAAAATAAGGGGGAAAATTGGGAACTACCCCAAACATAGAGGGAGGAAAATGTTTTTCCCAAAAAAAAAAACAAATTATATTTTTATTGAAAATCTGTGTATGAATGCGCACTTTATTAAATAAAAAGAAAAAAGTACAAATATCCAAAACAAATGAGAAAAAAAAGGATGAAAAACAAAAACCAAGACAAATAAGGAAAGAAAAAAATTGGATGACACCGAAAAAATAAAAAAGAAAAAAAGAAAAAGAAAAAAAGAAATGTGTGGTGGGGAGAGGGGGAAAAAAAGGACAAGCAAATGGAGAATGTTGTGCACACTGCACAACCTAAGGATATTTTGGTCTCTCTCAAGTGTGCTTTTTTTTTTCTCTCTAGTTTTCTCTCCAAATTGAGGAGATGGCCTTCTGGTGGGTTTGGGAAGAAAATAGTTCAGCCCCACCAATTTTCCACCATATTTTCTTCTCAAACCAAACACAAATTTCTCATTTTCTTTCCACTTTTCTCTCTCTTTTTTTTTTCCATCCTCCCTAAAATCTACTCAACCAAACAGACCATGAGAGCATTTGTTAATATATCATTTTAGGAAAGTTTTAATGGGAAGTATAAAAAAGCTGTCAAAAAAATAAATTATTTTTTTCTTTTCTCATCAGAAGTTTCTAAATTGTTTTTATAAACCAATGCCTTTAGAGCATCTGTTAGTTTTTCCATTAAAAAAAAAAAAAACTAAAAGTTAGATTATTTAATAAAGTTCAAATTTGATAAGGATGGAGTGTAAAGCTCATATTTCATACCATCCAATAAGAGATTGTCACATCAAACTTTTTACTTAAAACTCAATGCAATCTACAACACCTACATAAACATTTTACTTAACACTTAAAAAATGATATTTATTGAGATTTTATCCTGTGTGATAAGATATATTTATGTTTTAGTAATATGAAGATGTAACATGCCCTTATTGGAGAGCATAAAGCAAATGGTTTACATAAAGTCCTTATAGAATTTAATCTCTATTAAGGCTGTGTTTGTTTCATGTAAAATATTTTTTGGAAATGGTATTTTCGGGAAAAGAAAATGTATTCAGGCTGTTTGGCTACCTCGGAATTCATTTTACGGAAAATCAATTCCGGTGTTTGGTTCGTTCAAACATTTTACGGAAAATCAATTTCCATGTTTGGTTTGTGGATCATTTTACAGAAAATAAGAAATGTCTTACAAATTCAAGTACCTGCATTACCTAGACAAACCTGTAATAGTACAAAACTAATCATCCACTTCAACGTCAAAAATAATTATCCAAATTCAAGCACTTGCATTGCCTAGACATATCTGTAATAGTAAAAAAATAATCATCCACTTCAACATCAAAAATAATCATTTGAATATACCCATAATATTTATATAAAAATAGCCACATCAATCGTTCACCATTGGCATTACACCTCCATGGTGTACAAAAACGATACCTACTCATGGTATCTAAACAGTACAAGTACATAATTTGGGCAATTGTATCATCCCAATAATACAAAAGACTACATATATAATACAATGGTAGGTCAATACCTACATATATACTACAACAAAAGTTAATTCCTAAAGCTACCGTCACAGTCAACATGAACAGACAAGTCAAAGTTGTGAGAACAAAAAACCATCCAACCACAGCTTTCTCAGCCTAGCATTCTTGGCTAGAAATCCCCGTGCTACCTTCTCATTTTCACAAAGATGGTCAAACGCAGTTGCAAGCATGTCTTCACTATACCCATCCGCCATCATAGCCATGACCTCATTGTAAAAAGCTGTGTAATCCACTAGGCCCTGGTTGATTTCTTTCAGAGCCATAGCTATTTCCTTCAGTTATCAGACAGATCAGTCGGCACACTATCACCAACATTAGAAGGTGCACGCCCTCTTTTGCAGGACTTGGAAATTTCCGACCCAATGGTGGATGACTCGACTGTATTCTTCCCTTTCTCGACCACACCTTCCTCCATATTGTCTACAACAAACTCAGCACTGTCCCCATTATTTAGCTCATTCTTAATATCCACATAGGACTTAGAAAAGCCACCCGTGGCTGTGTCCTTTCCCATAACAATAGCTAATTCATCATACATCTCAATTTTTTTGTTTAGATACTCCGCATGCTTTCAATGCGCCTGTAAGGGAGAAAGGAACGTATAATAATAATGCAATAATCACTTCACTCATAAATTCAATATTTAATTCAATATAGATGCCATTAAATGATTTAGGTCAATGATAAACAAAAAAATCTATTAGGGAACAGGAGACATAACTCATGATTTTGAAGATAAGTACAACAGAAAATACAATGTACAAATGCTAAGACCAGATTTTACAATAGATCCGCACATGAAAGTTATATTTGAAAAACCTTTTAAAAGCAATGGAATCCTAAAAAGAATGACACTATAAATTTCATATAAAGAGGGTACGTGAGCAGTCTTGTCTTGTTCTCAATTCATAGATTTTAAAAGACATCAATTATATTAAGAAAATATAGTTGGAAGCCATACCATGACTTCTTCTTGGTATGTCTTCGCGTTGCATGTTACCATTTTTAGGTTATCATCCCAGCCAAAGCCACTCTTCTTTCTAATAGTATGAATAGTGGACCACATGGTCCTTAGAGTCCGCATCCGATTTTCAACATAAGAGGCATGGCACTTAACCCCAAATTGGGTAGTTATCTCCTTCACTACAAGAGCAAAGGAGTCTGCCTTGAAAGTGCTAGACAGCTTGTTGCCCTTTGCAGTCTCCTGCGCAAGTAGCCTAAGCATCATTGAGTGCATGGGCGACAACCACCTGAATTGCTTGCTGCTGCTCACCTTCTCTTTGCCCTTTGACATTACTACATATGAAAATTGTATAGTGAGAGTGGCATTTAGTAATTACGCTCGAAATATGAACAACAAATCAAACACACATACAACCACGCTTATAGATGTGCACAACAGAATGAAACATGCTAACACTAGAAATAACAATGTAATACCATCAAATAACAATGTAATGCTGAAAAGACTTTTTCATTACACCACCAAAAGTCTATAGTAAATACATTGTATTTACAAAAAAAAAAAAAAAAAAAAAAAAAAAAAAAAAAAAAAAAAAAATAAAAAAGAAAGAAAGAAAAAACACGTATTACAATCATAGAAATCTAAATAAAGTACTACTCTCCACTCCTGGTATAATCAGACCACATAGCTTGGCATATCTCATCTCTCTTAGCATTCCACAATCTACTGTCTTCAATGGACTCCCGACATGAATGTGTTTTTTGTAGGGGGTCACTAGACTCTACTTGGTTCATTGCATCTTCCATAATATGGTCATTTGTTTCAACCCCCATAATGTGATTATGAACCACATAACATTCTAACACTACTTTCACTTTGGTTTCAAAAGACCAAAATGGTTCTGCATCCAACACTCGAAAACTTTTCTTCAACACTCCAAACCCTCGCTCAATAGTAGTTCTCAATGAAGAGTGTCGGAGGTTAAACAATTCTTGCTCATTCTCAGGAGGACGATTACTAAACTCTTTCAAGTGATATCACACACTCCGATAAGGTGACAATATTCCATTTTTATTACCATAACCAGCATCACCAAGATAATATTTACCTACACATATTCAAAAATAAAACCAAATCACTACTATGCTTAGGAAAACGCACAATATTTATTAAACTAATAAACCAAAAAGGTGAAATAATCATATAATACTTTCGGGAATTGAAAATCCCTCTAGCCTAGCAAATGCATTATTTAACATACGTGAATCATGTGCACTGCCTTCCATCCAACCAATACATAAGTGAACTTTAAGTCAAAACTAACGGCAGCTAACACATTTTGCGTGGTTCCATCTTTGCGACCACGAAATCTTCCTTGTATTTCAGGTGGCACAGATGCACGAACATGTGTACCATTTATTACTCCAACACAATCCTAATTTTCACAGACATAATGGTTTAAAATTACACAAATCTTCACAATTTACAAAAATACACAAGTCGCAATATTTACCTTAAAGTATGGGTTGAACCGGGTGTATTTTCTACGCAGTCTTATTAGAGCTCTATATAATTTTAGGACCCCCCTAAGGATGACCTTGAAGTATCTATGAATAGTCTCAGTTGATCTATAGATCCAACTACCCATTACACGGAACCTCACATTATGACCAATAATGTGTAAGAAAATGAGCACTTGCTTCATAATAGACATGTGAATAGTCAGGCGTACGTGCTCCCCCTCAGTGAGGATGTGACATAAGTGGTGGAAAGCTATAGGCTTCATCCTAATTTGATTCACACAATGTCTCTCACTTCCATGCAGAATACTATTTATGTATTCCTCTCTCTCAGTTGCATGATTAACATAAGGCGCCCTAGGCAGTCGTCTACATCTACGCCGCAATTTCCTTAACAATGCAACCCCCACAAGGAGGACAGATGCAACTGAGGCAAGAATTGCGGTTTTGGTTTTTTTCTTCATCTAAAAAATCACAAATACTGTGGTCTAAGAGGTATGTAAACAAGCATGCTATTGATTGCACAGTAAATAAAAACAGCCACAAACAGAAAACATCCAAACCACATTGATAACGAGTGCCAAATCACATTGCATTCTATTTACAATCAATATTTACACCATCACAATACCATCACATTGATAACTGCACATTGATACCATCACAATACCATCACATTGCATTCTATTTACAATCAATATTTACACCATCACAGTACCAACATAAACCACATTGATAACTGCACATAATACCATCACAATCAACATTTATACCAACAAATCACATTGCATTCTATTTATGTATAATTGTAACACCAACAATAGTTAAATTCTTAAATCAATAATTACAAAATGGATAATTAAAAAAAATAAAAAAATAAATAATCATATGAAGTAAATAATCATATAAATAAATAAACAAATAAATATATATATATATATAGATCAGATCTGAGAGGGTGGGTAGGAGGTTGGATTGTTTATGGGTTTAAGGAAATGTGGATCGGAGGTCAGGTTTTGGTCGGAGGTGTGTGGATCGGAGGTGTGTGGATCGGAAGTGTGTGGATCAGACTAAGAAACTGTGGGTCGGATTGGGATTGAGAAATGGAAACTCACTCACCATGGGTCGGATCGGGACTGAGAAATGGAAAGGAAACTTACCGTCAAACTGTGGGTGGAGCTGTGAGGAGTGTGTGTGGAGTGCGCTGCTGTGAGGATTGCGCTGCTGTGAGGAGTGCGTGTGAGAGCTTGTGCTGCTATGAAGAGTGCGATGCTGTGAGAGAGCTCAAACCATGTTGTGTGAGGAGTGGAAATGGTTTGAAGTGAAAATATGAACGGAAATGATTTTACAGGTGTTTTGGGTTATTTGACGGTTAAAGGGGAAAAGCATTTCAGTTGACTGAATTTACTGGTTCAACCAAACACTCAAGTTTTACGGAAAACTATTTTCGGAAGTAATTTGTAGCCAAAACAAACACAGCCTAAAATACACTTGAGACAAAAAGTAGCATAGAATCTGCAAACAACACATAAAATAAGCAAAAATATAACTTCTAATCATTCCCCAAACATACACTTTATTTTCATCTAGTTTCTTAGTTATTACTCTCTCTATTTCCCAATCAAACTTAACTAATTATCCAAAGACCTTTATAGTTCAGTCAATGGCGACTCCAGGAAGTTTTTTGAGGATGGTCATTAAGAAATTTAAATTATACAAAATCTAATAAAAAGAGAACTTCATATATTTCTTATATTAAAAAAACACAAAAACACGCAAACACATAAAGCCTTACAATTTTCTTCTATGAATTTTCTTATTTTGAAATCGTTACATGATAGTCTCATTATCAATATTGCAAGCTACATCTCTTCAAAAGTTTAGTTGAATAAAATTTTTCTTGGACTTTTTATTTTACATATTTTGCAAATTTAACAGCTAAATTCATTGTTCTTTATGTTCTTAAAACACGAGTCAAATTTCATGTCAATCGGACGTTATTTACTATTCAGTCCCTAAACTTATTTTTTATGTATGATTTTAAACTACAAAAAACTCAAAATTTAAACATTTAAACATTTGATTGACGACATAGCAATATCTTTTCTCTTCTTGAAATTTTGCAAGTATGGAAGATATAATAAGAAAATGTAATTAAATGGTGGATTTGTTAAAATTCAAATTCAATAATAATAAAAAAATTAATTGAAGTTGTAATCTTAGTCTACAACCAAGCTTGTTGCCAAATTTTGTCTAAAGTTTAATTGTGTTGGACCTAAAAAAAAGCTTGGGGTGGTCACAAAGTGTTTTTAAGGATAAAAAAATATACATAATAATAATAATTTTTTTCAAGTTAGGGTGGTCTTGTGACCACTCTAGACTCTATGTAGTGGCACCCCTGAGTTCAGTGGTATTTTCTGTTATCCATTATTATTTACATGGGAGGATGAAACTAGGGCCCATTGCCCCCCGCGGAGGGGAGGGGAATTCACCTAAAAGCCGGACTGAGAAGGGTCATCAACAACTAGAAAGAAACATTGACCAAGGATGGAAGAATCCTCAACAGGACCCTTAAATGTTGAATGACCCACTTGATCAAGATCAGTAGAGGAGTCTACTGCAAAACTCACTACCTGATAGCCCATTTTGGGAGAGATGCATCTCTTCTAATATAAATACCCTTAAAAGGAGAATGAAGAAAAAAAGGTAAAAACTAAAAACAAATGAGGAGAGAGAGAACTCAAAGGTGTTAGTGGAAGAAATGAGATTCGGATAGCAAGTATTATTAAAAATAGTAGTTAATCCCTCTTTATCATAGTTAGGATGATTTTTTGAGTTCCTTATTGTGGATTTTCCCCAAAAAATTAAATAAATTGTACTGTTGAGTTCCTCTCAATTTCACCCACTACAATTTCTTTTCTTTTTTTAATTAAAAATAAATTAAAAAACAAATACATTCAAAACATTTTATTAATATAATTAGCATTTGAAAGGGGCCAATTTTTTTAATCATTTTAATCCAAAATCAATATTGCATGGTAAATTTTTTGTTAGAAAATATCTACTCCTTTTATCTACAAACATTAACTCACCTATAACAAAAATTATTTTAGAAAAACTTAAAAAGGACACATGGTGCAAAATTAAACAACAATTGGAATTCAATTTGAAATCTAATGGATTTTTTCTCAACTTTGGTTTTAATTATATACTAGCGTGTAGCCCTTTGCATATGCATAGATACAATTAAAAATAATCACCATTATACAGTTCAAATTATATATATTTAGAAAATGTTCAAATTATACATGATATTAGTTCAAACTTTTATTAAACTATACATTTCTAAATATGTAATGGTTTCTCATTATATATATATGATTTAGAATTTAATTGGTTTTATACTCTTCGGTTTTTGCACCCAATAATTCACTTGCCACAAATATTTAAAAAATAACACATGGCAGAAACTTAGACTCTAATTAGAATCCAATTTAGAATCTAATTGAATTTGGACTCTTCGATTTTTACACTCAATAATTCACTTGGCATAAAATTTAAAATTAAATAGGACACGTGGCGCAAAATTGAGAATTCAATTAAAATCTAATTAGATTTTCTTTTTGGCTATTAATATATATATAGTTTTAAAAGTCTAATTGGCCCAAAAAAACACAAAATGAAATGACACATTTTCACAATAAACTTTTACCTATGTGTAATATGTCTCCTCCTCATGTTGGAAAACAATATGCATCTCACATAAAAAGAAGGTAGTGGAATAAAAACAAGATTTACTTCATATTTTACATAAAAACAAGCACTACAAAAAAAGGGGTCTATAGCCACGTTTCAAAAACGCGGCTATAGACCCCAAAAACGCGGCTATAGGATTAGAGCCGCGTTTCCTTAGCCGTGTTTGCAAACATGGCCTAAACACCGCAGCAACAGGCCTATAGCCGCGTTTTTCAAAAACGCGGCTATAGGTCAGACCTATAGCTGCGTTTTTAACCGCGGCTATAGGATTCTGGCCTATAGCCGCGTTTTTAAAAAACGCGGCTATATCCCAGCTTGCAGCTGCGTTTATAATCGTGGCAAAGGGTGCGGACCTATAGCCGCATTTGCGGCTATAGGTTTTTTAATAACAAAAAAAAATAATTTTAGGTTTTTTTTTCTAGAAAACAAAAAAAAAAATTATTTTGGGTTTTTTTTTCCAGAAAACAAAAAAAAAATATTTTTGGGTTTTTTTTTCCAGAAAATTCAAAATTCAAAATTTGAATAAAAAAATTCAAAATTAAACGCAAATCCAAAAAATTCAAAATTAAACACAAACTGAAAAAATTCAAAATCAAATACAACATACTCACAATACAAAAACACCCAGAAAATTCAAAATCAAACACAACATACTCACAATACAAACACACCCAAAAAATTCAAAATCATACACAACGTGCTCCAAAATTTAAGAACACATACCCATTTAAACATAATCACAATATTAGCAACACAGTAGCACAAATTCAAGCACAGATCCAAAAAATTCAAAATCAAATATTGCTAGAATATCCACTTCATTCAAAATTTTCAGCATCTCCTCCATTTTCTTACTAACTATACATAAACTAACACAAAAAAACTAGATCTATTGACAAATCAGTGTGCTTGAGATGAAGAAAAAAAGAAAGAAAAAAAAAAAGTAGTAGCAGCTCCAAAGAAACAATGAAAACAAAAAAAAGAGTTACCAAGATAAGAAGAAGGCAGAAAAAGAAAAAGAAAAAAAAAATAGAGTTACCCAGATGTGAGGAAGGAAGAAAGAAAAAGGAAAAAAAAAAAAAAAGGGTTACACAGATGTGAAGAACGAAGAAAGAAAAAGGAAAAAAAAAAAAGTTACCTAAAAAAAAAAAAAAAAAAGAGAGAAGGAAAGAAAGAACCTGAAGAGCTACGGTAGAAGAAGAGTGAGGGAAGAATGAAGAAAGAAAAAAAGAAAGAAAGAGATAAGAAAGAAAAGAAGAAACTGGGGGTAGGTGGAGATGTAGGTGGGAAAGGGGAGGGCACGTGGGAAGCTGAAGGAAAAAAAAATTTTCTTTTTTTGGTTGTTACATATAGCGGCGTTTTTAAAAATGCGGTTGTAAAACACCGCTATAGGCCCCCCATTACTTATACGGCTAGAGCTATAGCCGCGTTTTTGAAAAACGTGGCTATAGCTCACTTGAAGCTGCGTTTAAAAACGCGGCTATAGCTCACCATTAAAAAATCTTTATTCGACCGGACTTCCTCTAAAAAATTATTCTACTGGAGCTATAGCCACGTTTTTCAAAAATGCGACTATAGCTCACTTGAAGCTGTATAAAAACGCGGCTAAAGATCAGCTGTAGCTGCGTTTTCCAAAAACGCGGCTATAGGTCACCATTAGAAGATCTTTATTTGACCGGACTTTCTTTAAAAAATTATAGCTGCGTTTAAAATTATAGCCGCGTTTTTGAAAAAACGCAGCTATAGCTGGAGGCTTTAGCCGTGTTTTTGATAAACGCAGCTATAGCTAGAGGCTTTAGTCGCGTTTCTAAGAAGCGCGGCTATAGGTTAGCTATAGCCGCGTTTTTTGTAAACGCGGCTATAGCCCGCATTTTTTGTAGTGAAGTTACGGCCTGAATAATAAAATTTGCCTCAAGAAAGCGCATACCTTGTTGCTTTTAAACTTTAAAAACCAAATATATATCTACTAAGAACTTGAATTTTTGCCCTAATTTACTTAACTTATCAAGACCAAAAAGAAAACTAAAACCTAACTTCGATGGATCTTGAGCTCTAACAATTTTATAACTAGCTCAAAGTTACTATTAATTATATTATCATTATTATAAATAAATAAAATAGCACTATAAGACTTATCGAGATCAAAGGGAAAAATAAAACAGTGGGGGAACAAACATAACCACCCTGTGGATCCCAAGCTGAAGAAATAATGCCACAAAGACATTTCCAAAATAAGAAGTGGGCCCAAGTCTCAACACCAAAAGCCCAACCCCATGGAATAATAGGGCGACCCAGATAGGCCACCAAGGTAACCCGAGGAACACTCAACTAAGGTCGTTACCTACAAGGTGTCGAGGACGTGATCTTAACCCTTTTCCCAAGAAATAGAAAGAGGATGACACTAAGCCCAAAGTAATAGTCACCTCCGCATTAGTTAGGTGTTCCTACTTAACGTCAACTGCATTAAATGATGAATGACTAGTCTGAGTAGTAGAGACAACCCAAAAGTCTCTCTTCATAATCAAAAGATGGCAGGTTATGTATCTGATGGATAAGCATCTTCTGTCATCTAGCTAGAAAATGCATAGCTAGAAAGGAGGAAGGAATGAGAGATAAAAGGAGGAGTTAGTCCACAAAGGAGGGGATCAAGAAAAAGTTGAGGAGAGAGAGAGAGATTCCTTAATTAAATTTGCTTTGTTCATCCATCTTTTTCCTTCAATTACCTGTCCAATCTTTCCACTGTGGATTTTTCATCCATTCTTTTAGAAATTAGCTGTGTTAATCAAGAATTTTTATTTATTCATAAAGTATATGTCTTTGACCCCATAAAAACCTAACTTCAATGGATCTTGAGCTCTAGCAATTTCTTAACTAGCTCAAAGTTACTATTAATTATTATATATATATATATATTTGTTCTTTGATTTTCTTGAAAATTATTATGTTTCAAAAGATGAAGTTTCAAAAATCATTTGAATGTATAAAGAAATCAAATTTTGTTAAAAGTGACAAAACCATTGTCAAGTCTAGTCATCCACTCTTTGAGACTATTTTGATAACTATGGCAATATGATGTTAAAGCTTCCCTTTCAAAATTGCTGATGATCAAACTCCCATTGTTAGTCTTATTGAACAAAACAATTTACTAATGATCTTGCATGTTATTGGTCAACAGCTTGACCGTAGAAGAAAAATTGAAAAAACTGTTTCTGTTGAAAAATCTGCTTCTGTTCAAAAACCTGTTTCTATCAAGACTAAGGAACCTTTGATTAATTTGCCCAGTCATGATAACAAATTTAAGTTCAAAACCTCCCAATCTAAAACTCTTTAAACTGTTGAAAAAATACTTGCTGATTTAAAAGTTAAAACTGAGGGTACTTCTACAAGTACTCATGCTGCTTGCACTATTTCAAGAAATGATAAAGAAATTTTTTCTAATGAAAATACAGATTCTGATACTGTTTCTTCTATTTCTGCTAAAAAGGTTTTTGAAGATGATTTACTAGAAATTAAAAGATTTGTTGGAACTTCCAAACCCATGTTTCTTACCAAAAATTGGTATTCAAAACCTACTCCTCCTGATATGCAGTTTGAAGAAAGACCTTTCTAAACTCAGTTTTCTGTTTCTGCTGATCAAATTTATGAATGGAATATTGATGGTTTTTTTGAACAAGAAATTATTAACAAAATGGGACATATGTCCATGGTTGGTATTGCTTACCAAAATAATCATGATTTTGACCAACCTAAAATTATTGACTTACTTGCTACTGGTTTTTCTGGTATTCTTCGTGGATGGTGGGATTCATATCTCACAAAAGAATCCAGAGGCTCTATTAAATATACTATTAAAAAGAATGATGAAGGTTTGCCTATTTTTGATGAACGTATTGGTCGAGGTATTCCTAATGGTGTTAATACCTTGATTTATACTATTATCAAACATTTTGTTGGTACTCCATCTAATGTTTCATCTCGAATTTCTGATTTGCTAAATAATTTGAGATGTCCTACTATGTCTGATTACAGATGGTAACAAGACGTTTTCCTTTCCAGAGTAACGCATCAGAAATATTGTTACAAGCCTTATTGGAAAGAAAAGTTTATGGACGGTCTGCCTCCTATCTTTGCTCATAAGGTAAAACAAGAATTAATTGGTAAAATTGATTCTATTGATTATGATAATTTAACTTATGGTGATATTTTAAGCACTATTAAAAAACTTGGAATTAATATGTGCAATGATGAAAAACTATTAAAACATCAATTAAAGAATAAAAGAAAAGCTAAATATGAAATGGGTAATTTTTGTGAACAATATGGTTTGCCCCTAATTGCTCCTTCTCGGTAAATGGGTAAAAAACATGATAAAAGTCACAAAAATTATATTCATAAAAAACATAAAAAATATAGAACTAATTTTAATAATTTTTATGCCAAAAACAGAAATGTTTCTAAAAAACATGTTAACCAAAAATTAGGTAAAGGTAAATATTTCAACTATGGAAAACCTAGTCAGAAACTCCTCTTTTGACTATGCCAAATTGCTGGAGATTTCAAGACAAAAAGTTGAAAAAATTACTGTTCACGGATTAATGTTCATGGATAACTATTCACGAATTACTGTTCACTGATTACTGTTCACCGACACTGTTCACTCCGAATTTTGCCTATTTAAGGGGGGCTGTCCCTTAAGTTTAGTTCAAAACTCTTCTTAGAACTTTTCTTAGAATTTTCTTCTAGAGAAATTTTTCCTCCTTAGAAGCGTTCTTTGAGAGAGTTCCTTGTTTCTACTACTTCCTTGTTCCTACTACTACTTTCTCTACAAACCTTGTAACTAAGACTAGTTCAAGCTTTGTAACTGTTAACCTCTACTGTTGAGATCTTGTATTCACTACTACTGTAAGTGTTTAATCTACTTTCACTAAGAAGTATTTTCAGTTTTATGTTCATTATACTACTTGTTGCTACCACCGCCTTGGACGGATTACCGCCATACCAGACGGTTTTAAATTGCTTTCATTTACTTTGAATTATTTTGTTATATACTGCTTGGCTGATTCTACCGCCTTATTATTATTCTTTTAACTTATGCTTACATTACTTTCAACATATATTATACTGTGCTTCCGTAATGGTTCTACAATTTTAACTTTTGTGAACCATTTTGGAGGAAGTATGTTATTAACAAGAGCAAGATGAGAATCATCAACATCACCTTTATCAAAAAGAAGAGCTTGTTGACAGGATTCATCTCCATCTTTGAACTCATCTTGTTTATAATCAGACTTATTTTGATCAATGTTTTTATCAATTTTTAACATTAACAATTCTTGTTTAAGATTACGATTATCANCTTCTGGGTAAAACCAGTGGATCAACATCCTTCAGGAATTTGTCCATGGCAACAATGACATATTCCAGTGGTGATATAATGATTGCTTTACAGGAAGTTTTATCCAGGTCCTTACAATTTCATAATGGAATCTATAGTGAATTGTCAGACTCCATTAAATTTATTCTTGATAACCTATATGCTGCCTTTACTAGAAACCATCGTTCCCTGTTTGAACAAACCCTCCAAGCTCTTGAAATCCACCTTGTTAACCTTATTGCCCAAAATGAGGCTTATATGAGCCACCATGCCAACCTTATTTTCAAAAATAACCCTAGTTCAAAAAATGACCTTGATTCAAAAAATGACCTTGTTTTAGAAAATAATCTTGTTTCAGATAATGAGGCTCTTATGATTCATCTTGAAGTCTACATTAGTCAACTCTTTGGCAAAGAGGATATCCATCCAAAGGATAAAATGACTATAATGGACACTGATTATGCTAGATTGAGTCTTAAGACTCAATCTTTGTTAAGAAATGCTATTGCCAACTTGCCATCAAATATACAATCTAGTATTCTGAATAGCAAGGCTATGTTTGGGTCTTTTGACTTATGGTTCAAATATTTCAAAAACTTGTCACAGCCACTATTCTAATCCTGATGAAATTGATGAAGGTGAAAATGTATTTATCCAACTTGATTGGGAAGAACACTTTAGGAGTTCTCTTAGAGTGTATGAAAAGAAACATTCATTTCCTGGTCTTTAATTAATTATGATGATGGTTTATGTATTGTTGATAAATCAGATGATGCTGATAGTGATCCCAGTTGGCTTTCTTAAATGTTTGAATATGGCTTTATCAGGTCATAAAATTAACAAGCCATTTTCAAGTTAGCCAGTTTCCACAAATCATTCAAGATGCTATTAAAGGATTAAAAAGTCCTTTTGTTACTATTAGATGCTGGAGCACTCTTCCAAAATGGGAAAGAGATAACTGGATGAATGTCCAACCTCAAAGCATCTCATTCTCATTAATGGTCATACTCACCAGGACCCTGGTTTGAAAGAAATACTCAATTGTCCTTTGATGATCCTTATGCTCATGCAGAATGCTGGAGAAATTATTTTAATAACCAAATTATTGACATTGCTCAGAATTTGTGGAAAGATTATCACTTCATTGGGAGCACAAACAAGATTTCTGTTTTTGGTCCCAGACCATATGCTAATGCCATTGCTCATCTGCAATAGCTAATCATTGTAATCCAAGAAGTTTTCTCATCCCAGGAAGAACTCCAGTGTTTAAGCCAATTTTATATTGTGGATTCTGTAATAAATATGCTACTTATCATGACCATGATTGTGATTCTCCACAAGGTCCTTTCGATCCATTTGATGGATACCCATCGATGCTCCTTCTACTGATTAAATTTGTGGTCCCCTCAGGGCACTACTGTTTTGAAATTCTTGTTCCCACTAATGAAGTTACTTTTCCATGATTACTCCCACAGTTAGGAACTGTTTGGTCAAGATACTCTTGATCTCTTGCAGATGACTGATGATTGATTTTTCTATTTGTCTGGCCTGCACAATGGCTAAAAATGTTGCAATATTCAAATAATGATGTACTTACTCCTGACAAGCTCATGCTTCTATATTCCTATGCAAAGCCATGCGTCTGACAAAGTTAGAGTTATTGAAAAGAAAAGGACACTTTAGTGCCATGTTTCTGAAGACTCCCACTTATGGTGCACAAAAGACAACAAGATGGCTTATGGAATCTACGTACAAATATTCAAATAGCCATGGTACGCCTACATGTTCCATTATATGTTTCTTTTGCTTTTTGTCCTCTCCAAGTCAGAAACTCCTCTTTTGGCTATGCAAAAATTACTGGAGATTTCAAGACAAAAAGTGGAAAAATTATTGTTCATGGATTATTTTTACTGATTATTGTTCACAGATTACTGTTCATGACACTATTCACTCTGAATTTTGCCTATTTAAGGGGGTTGTCCCTTAAGTGAAATGAAGAACTTTTCTCAAGAACTCTTCTTAGAAATTTTCTTTAGAACTTCGTTAGGAGAGTTCCTTGTTTCTACTACTTCCTTGTTCCTACTACTACTTTCTCTACAAACCTTGTAACTAGGACTAGTTCAAGTTTTGTAACTATTAACCTCAACTGTTGAGATCTTGTATTCACTACTACTGTAAGTGTTTAATCTACTTTCAATAAGAAATATTTTCAGTTTTATGTTCATTATACTACTTGTTGCTACCACCACCTTGGACAGATTACTGCCATACCGGACGGTTTTAAATTGCTTTCATTTACTTTGAATTATTTTGTTATATATTGTTTGGCTGGTTCTACCACCTTACTATTATTGTTTTAAGTTGTGCTTTCATTACGTTGCTTAATTTATTAAATCTTTCCAAAGTTTCTTCAAAACTTATTGTTGATTTAGGTTTTTTACTTGTTTCATCTTTTAACAAGTTTTTCTTAAACTGTTCTAAATATTCTTTTTGTAACGCAGGGTTTTCAATTTGGCCTATCAATTTCACTAGCAAACTTTCATTTTCTTCACCTTTAGTGAGAGTATTAACAGATTTAATAATATTGCAACAAGAATCTTTACAACCAATTTTAATATTAGGAGATTCAGAGGAATCATCAGCAGAATGATAGCAAGAATCAGTTGAAAAAGAAAAATTATCTTCCAAAGAATTAGACGAATTGTTTAATTCAAGGATTCTGAATAATTCTTCTTGATCATTGTCATCAATGTTTAACATGTTAAACTTATTTTTTAACTTACCAGGTTTTTGTTTATGATCTTTACTGAAATGGCCAGGTTTTTCACAATTGAAACATTTACCTTTACCTTATCTTTGGTTAACATGTTTTTAGAAACATTTTTCTTTTTAGCATAAAAATCATTGAAATTAGTTTTTTATTTTTTATGTTTTTTATGGCTTTTATCATGTTTTTTACCCTTCTGTTTGGGAGGAGCAATAGGGGGTAAACCATATTATTCACAAAAATTACCCATTTCATATTTAGCTTTTCTTTTGTTTTTTAATTGGTGTTTTAACAGTTTTTCATCGTTGCACATATTAATACCAAGTTTTTTAATAGTGCTTAAAATATCACCATAAGTTAAATTATCATAATCAATGGAATCATTTTTACCAATTAATTCTTGTTTACCTTATAAGCAAAGATAGGAGGCAGACCGTCAATAAACTTTTCTTTCTAATAAGGCTTGTAACAATCTTTCTGATGCATTACTCTGGAAAGGAAAACATCTTGGTACCATCTGTAATCAGATATAGTAGGACATCTCAAGTTATTTAGCAAATCAAAAATTCGAGATGAAACATTAGATGGAGTACCAACAAAATGTTTAATAATAGTATAAATCATGGTATTAACACCATCAGAAATACCTCGACCAATACGTTCATCAAAAACAAGAAAACTATCATCATTCTTTTTAACAGCATATTTAATAGAGTCTCTGGATTCTTCTATGAGATATGAATCCCACTATCCACGAAGAGTACCAGAAAAACTAGTAGCAAGTAAGTCAACAATTTCAGGTTGATCAAAATCATGATTATTTTGGTAAGCAATACCAACCATGGACATATGTCCCATTTTGTTAATAATTTCTTGTTCAGAAAAACCATCAATATTCCATTCATAAATTTTATCAGCAGAAACAAAAAACTGAGTTTGAAAAGGTCTTTCTTCAAACTGCATATCAAGAGAAGTAGGTTTTAAATACCAATTTTTTAAAAGAAACATGGGTTTGGAATTTCCAACAAATCTTTTAATTTCTGGTAAATCATCTTCAAAAACCTTTCTAGCAGAAACAGAAGAAACAGTACCAGAATCTGTATTTTCATCAGAAGCAATTTCTTTATCATTTCTTGAAATAGTGCAAGCAGCATGAGTACTTGTAGAAGTACCCTCAGTTTTAACTTTTAAATTAGCAAGCATTTTTTCAACAATTTCAAGAGTTTTTTATTAGAAAGTTTTAAACTTAAATTTGTTATCATGACTGGGTAAATTGATCAAAGGTTCCTCAGTCTTGATAGAAACAGGTTTTGAACAGAAGCAGATTTTTCAACAGAAACAGTTTTTTCAATTTTTTCTTTACTTCGGTCAAGCTGTTGACCAATAACATGCAAGGATTCATTAGTAAAATTGTTTTGTTCAATAAGACTAACAATAGGAGTTTGATCATCAGCAATTTTGAAATGAGAAGCTTTAACATCAATATTGCCAATAGTTATCAAAATAGTCTCAAGAGATGGATGACTAGACTTGACAATGGTTTTGTCACTTTTAACAAAATTTGAATTCTTTATTACATTCAAATGATTTTTTGAAACTTCATCTTTTGAAACATAATAATTTTCAAGAAAATCAAAGAACAAAATATGTCTTTTCAATTGATGCATCTTTTCTTTCCATTTTCTTTTAACATGGTCCTTTTCAGACTGAGCAAAATTATTTTGGAAATATTTCCTTTTAGGTCTATTTTTTGAAAGCATAAATTCATTGTATAATGAAACCATATCAATTTCAAAATTTTCATCTAAAACAGATAAAACTCTGAATTGGTTAACATGATGTTCAATAGAAGGAAAATCAAAATCAAATGGACAAACAGATTTAGTATCATCTTCTTCCTCATTAGCAGATCTGCCATATGGGGAAGAAGGTTCAGCTTTAGCAAAATAGAAAACAACGCTGATTTGAGATTTGTCACTTGAAACACCTTTTAATTTTAAATCATTAGGTTTTGCAAAACTCTTTTGTAAAAAATCATTGAGATCTTTATCTCTTTTGAAATACTTTCAAATCCAGCAAAGGAATGTCTTCCTTCGTTGATCCTCAAGCGTTAAATGTTTTGAAAACTTATTTTAATAGTACCATCAAGATATTGTTGAATATTTGTGAGATCTAGCTCATCAAAAATAGATTTAGCAATAGGGGATTCTTGTTCCAATAACCATTCAGTGGGAAGCTTGACATCTTGCCATTGAATCATTTTTGGAACTTGAACTTTAGCATCAGGAGTTGAATATTGAATTAACATGGTTTTTCCAGAAGGTTCTCTATGATTCAAACAACCAGATTTAACTGAGTACCCAACAATCTATAATAAATGCAGTAAATCAAAGCAAAAGGTTTACCTACGTCCATGATATAACCAGATGAAGCAATATTCAAAGTCAAAGCTTTAACAATATTAGGATCATCCAAAGCAAGAGTAAGATCAGGATAACAATTGAAATAAACAGGACCATCATACAAGGAAGCAGTAATCATACTAAGAATGCTATACCACACAACCGTTGCATTTCGTAACACATACCCTAAACAACCCTATACCACACACATGCCCTACACGCCATCTCTTGGCTCAAACGGGCCTTACAGTTAGGTTCTGGGAATTTACTTTACGTCTAGGGTGGCACCAACAATGGTATATATATATATATATATAATTGCACTATAAAATTTATTTGATTACACAAGATGTCCCCTGATGTTTTATTTAACTTAACTACTACATAAAGAACTTTTGTAACTCCGGGACTCGCTTTCTATCAAGCCTCTCAGAAATATCACTGGACCTTCTAGAAAGGGAGCTAGCTCTAGTGAAAATTTTCTAGAGAAAAATATTCTTGACAGGGGAGACAATAGGGGTCCTAATCTAAGGATTCCTTCCTCAACTCAAGCTGATTCAAACCCTAACCTCGTCAGAGAGCTTCACCCTAGGGATAATCACGAAGCAAACTCAACTGCAACTATTGGAGCGTGCCATTACTCTAGCATGGAACCCATAAATGTCCAAAGAGGACCTGAGGAAGGTGGGATGGAACTGGATGTTGTCTAGGAGGACTTTTGCTCAGGAATGTGAGTCCTTCTCTCCCTCTCTATCACCAAAAATGAATATACTTGTTTGGAATTGCAAAGGGGCTATGAAGCCTTCATTTTGTAGTACCATTCATGACTTAACCAATTTCCACTCTCCAAGCATTGAGGTGATAACTGCAACTCGCATAAGCAACTCTAGAGCTAGTGAAATCCTACGCTCTCTACCCTTTGATGGGATTCATACAACTGACCCTATTGGCTACGCGGGAGGAATCTGGCTTCTCTAGCAAAAGAACATGGTCAACATGGATGTCCTCACTACCACAGAACAGGAAATTCACATTGTGGTTAAGGTAATTAACACTCCAACTTCTTGGCTACTATCATCTATTTATGATAGTCCTAAGTTTAAGGAACGGCAAGTTTTTTGGGACAATATTTATTCTGTTTTCGTCCTCCATAATCTCCCCTGGGCTATTGTTGGGGATTTTAATGATGTGCTCAATGGATTAGAAAAGTTGGGTGGTAATCCGATTAACTTGCATTGCAGTATGGCCTATAGCAACTGCAAGAATTTTTGCAATATGATTGATCTTGGATTCTTTGGGCCCATCTTCACTTGGACTAACCGTAGGGAGATCACTGCCTTAATCCAACAAAGAATTGATAGGTGTTGGGCTAACCCCTCTTGGAATTTAGCCTTTTCTGATGCTAATGTTACTCACCTGCCAAGAACAAGTTCGGTCCACTGCTCTCTTCTCTTATGTCTAGTAGATAATATCCAAAGTAAGTTGGAAAGGCCTTTTCGTTTTAAGAAAATGTGGATTGGCCACCCAGGGTTCCAGCAAGTAGTTGATAATGCTTGGAATCTGTCCCCAAGCCTCCAATTAGCCATATCTTCCTTTAAATCCCTTGCTACCTCTTGGAACAAGGACGTTTTTGGAAGCGTTTTTGCCCAAAAAAGAAAACTTCTTGCCATAATTGGGGGCCTTCAAAAGGCCTTGGCTTCTTGACTTTTTGCATTTCTTATTTCTCTAGAGCAAAAGCTCTCTCTTGAGTATGCTACTATCCTTAACCAGGAAAAGGAATTTTGGGCTCTTAAATCTAGGGTAGAGTGGTAGATTTTTGGTGATAGAAATATGGCCTTCTTCCACATTAAAACCATCACTAGAAGGAAGTATAATAATATCAAGCGGATCAAGAACAACATAGGTGATTGGGTGGATTTGAAGGACCAAGTGATGGATATAATTTTGAACAGCTTCATGGATCTCTATCAATCACAGTATCTTACCTCCATCTCCCCTTCAGATTTTGAGGTTGACTGGGCTGTCTCCCTCTCTGATGATGACTCTAGGAAACTTTCTTGCAACTTCAGCAACTAGGAAATTCACAAGGCCATGTTTTCCTTAAAGCCCTTCAAGGCCTCGGGCATGGATGGTCTTCATGATGGCTTTTTTCATCATTTCTGGTACACGATGTGTCCATCTTCTCCTCCAAAAAGGCCCCATCATACCTCAATCAAACTCTAGTAGTCCTTATCCCTAAAAGATATGGCCTTGAAACCCTTGGTCACTTTAGGCCGATTAGTTTATGCTCCACTGTCTACAAAACTCTCTCTAAGATAATTGTAAATAGAATCAGACCCCATATGCATCACCTTGTTTCCCCCCTTCAAGCTACTTTCATCCCTAGAAGGAAAGGCCTAGACAATATGATTATAGCCTAGGAAACACTCCACGGAAAAAAAAAATGAAAGGGAAGAAAGGCACCGTGGTGCTAAAAATTGATCTTGAAAAAGCCTTTGATCACCTTGAATGGAGCTTTATAAGGGAAACCCCCAACAGTTTTAACTTCCCTTTGGATCTTGTTGATTTAATCATGGACTGAATCTCATAAACATCTATGTCTGTTCTCTTCAATGGTGGCAAACTCCCTGCTTTCAATCCATCTCAGGGTATCTGCCAAGAAGACCCATTGTCGCCATACATCTTTATATTATGCATGGAATAGCTTGGGCTTCTTATTCATGAGAAAATAGTTGATCGAACTTAGAAACCCATCAAAGCATCCAAATCTGATCCTGCCTTTTCTCATTTATTTTTTTTGCAAATGACCTTATCCTTTTCAGTCAAGCAACTCTTGAAAACTTCAATGCCATCGAGGATGTGTTATCATCCTTTTGTACTCTTTCAAGCCAGAGAGTTAGTAAAGAGAAATCAATAATCATCTTCTCAAAAGACACCCTTACAAAAGACAGGGATTCTATTTGCAGCACCCTTGACATACTAGAAACAAAGAAATTTGATAAACATCTTGGTTTTCCCTTGAAGTTTGCAGACCGTGGATCCAAAGATTTTGAATTCATTATCCATAAAGTCCAAGACAAGCTTGTTGGCTGACGAACAAGCCTTCTATCTATTACAGGTAGGAGAACTCGTATTCAATCCTCATCAGGCCCTATCCTTAATTATGTCATGTAAGGTGCCTTGCTCCTGGCAGGGTATGTCAGGAAATTGATCAAGCTAACAGAAATTTTTTAATGGGGCTCCACCCTTAAAAAATGAAAGATACACATGGTCAATTATAACATAGTTACTCTCCCAAAAGACCAAGGTTCTATGAATCAAAACCACAAAATTTACATAGCAAGTAAAGGTTTAAATGTTTTGAACCTCCCTACTTCTCCCCTTTCCTGGATTTGGAAAGTAAAGGCTCCCCCAAAAATGTTGTGCTTTCTTTGGTTATGTTCTTACAACAGTATCCCCGTCCGAGAAGTATTGGGTTCAAAGGGTTTAAGTCTTGATCAAAGCTGCCCTATCTATAGGTCTCATCCCGAGTCAAGAGACCATCTCCTTAAAGAGTGCTCCTTCTCAGTGAGCTTTTGGAACCAGCTTGGGCCTCCCTCAAGCCTCTAATCCTCCTTTGGGCTCCCTTTCCAGGACTGGATCCATGCAAACTGCACATTCAGCCTTGATTCTTGGCACCACCACATCCCTTGGTCCCTTTTATTCCTATTTGGTATTTGGTTTTTATGGATATATAGGAATTGCGTGACTCATCAAGCTAAGCAAGCAAACCCCTTGCTCTCCAAGGAATGTATTGCAAAAGCTTGAGAGCTCCCTTTCCTCACAACCCCAAACACTTATTCTGCCCCAAAATCTAAGACCAACACCAGATGGGTTAAACCGGCCCTTCATTGGTTGAAGCTAAACAATGATGCCTCCATTCTCGGTAATGATGCGGGTGCTGGTGGATTAATCCGAGATTCTGATGGTATTTGGGTTCAAGGATTCTCTAAAAGGATAAGCACCTCCTCAGTCCTTATGGTTGAACTTTGGGCATTGAGGGATGGTCTTCACATGGCCAAAAACCTGAATATCCAAAAGCTTATAATTATTGTTGACTCCATTGAAGTTGTTAACCTTATAGCTTTTAATTGTATCGTTAATAGACTAATGCAACCACTTGTTGCTGAATGCAGGGCCATTCTCTAAGCTATCCCTCAAGCCCATGCACTTCTACTACTACAGGGAGGCTAACAAGGCTACTGACTCTCTAGCTAAACTAGGAAGACTGCAGCCCCCCCCCGCCCCCAATTTTAGATGTACTTGCTTTTGACAACTCTAATAGAAATCCCCCTGTAACTAACTCTTGCCTTTCTGCGGTGTAGTGTTTTTTAATGCATCTTTGTAAACCAAAAAAAAAAAAAACTTTTGTAGTTCCCTTATTGGTATTGTTTATTTTTATTGTAGCGTTTGATGATTGAAACACGACGCCTTTGTGTTTCTACTTCTAACCAATTTTTCACATTTCATTTCTTTAGCTATATAATAATACTAAGACGGAAATATTATTTTGGTCCCTACATTTTGACCCCATTCCCATTTTGGTCCCTACTTTTTTATTTTACCGCTTTTAGTCCCAAAATGAAAAATGCATTCCATTTTGGCCCCTACCGTTACTTCACTAACGGAAAAATCTTACTTGGAAAATGGAGCATACATTTGACACACTAAATACTAACGTGGCTAATAAAATAATATTAAAAATGTTTATAACATCAACATCTAGTTTAAAATATTTAATTTATCAATTTTAACAAAATAAAATCAAAAAAATACTTGAATTTTGATCTGGTATCATCCTCAACAAGAAGACAAGCCCAATTTAATGCTAGGATTTTCTTACCCTTTCTTGTCAACCAAACACAAAAAACACAAACACAAATAGATCTCACATTTTCTAGGATTTTCTTACCATTTCTTGCTAACCAAACACAAACACAAGCACAAACTAATCTCCAGCAAGAACACCAAAATATCTCAAACCCAACAATCAGCAATCAACAAAGCCATCCTAGATTTTCTAGGATTCTTAACCTTGTTCTCAACAAAACACAAAAAACACAAACACAAATTGATCTCAGGTTTTCTAAAATTTTCTTACCTATTCTTGTTAACCAAACACAAACATAAACATAAACTGATCTCTAGCAAGAACACCAAAACACCTCAAACCAAGCAATTAGCAATCAATCAAAAATCCAACTAAGGTAGTGATCAGAGCATCGACGTCAATGTCTTTCGCCATTTCTGACCAGTGGTTCTTGTTGAGCGAAGGGTTTTCGTTAAGTGCCATGAAGAATTTCTTCCAATGGCGTCATTTCTTGCAGGCAGATCGGGCTCGATTGGGCTAGGTTTGGTCAAGTTAGGGTTTTGAGGCAATTCATCTTCTTGAACTAGGTCGGAGGAGTCATCTTAGGAGTCCGAAACGGGGGATTTGGGTGGTTTTTTGGGAGGTGAGGTTTGGGGATTGGTTTCTAAAGGGGTTTGCAGGTATCAAATATCAATGTTAATTTATTATGGTTCCTTGATTCCATGGTTCCATGGTTCCATGTGAGTTCCACGAGAGTTCTAGGGAAAAACACATGAACAAGTTCTTCCAAAAATTTTAATGAAGGAATAAAAAAATTTATTTAATTGTCTTACTTTATTTTTAAAAAATTTAGTAAAAACATGAAAATATGTTTTTTTTAATTATTATTTTATGCTGTCATGTAATTTTTAAATGCGAAATAAAAATTTTAATATTATTTTTTTGGCCACGTCAACATTTAGTGCGCCAGATATATACTCCGTTTGCCACGTAAAAATTTTTTGTTAGTGAGGTAATGGTAGAGACCAAAATGGAACGCGTTTTTCATTTTAAGACTAAAAGCAGTAAAATAAAAAAGTAGAGACCAAAATAGGAATAGGGTCAAAATGTAGGGATCGAAATAGTATTTCTGCCTAATACTAATAATATAAGAACAACATTTAGCTACAAAATTGATTGTAGCTTTAAGCTACAACCTTACTCAATATCTTTTTATTGAAGGTGAATTTTGACAAATCCACCATTGGATCACATCTCTTTCTTATGTTCTTCATGCTTTCAAAAAATTTTGAAAATTAAATATCAATAGCCATGTCATCAATAAAACGTTCAAATTGCTAGTTTTTGTAGTTTACAATTATCCATAAAATATAAGTTTATAGATCATATAGTAAATAATATCCAATTGACACAAAATTTGACCTGTATATTAAGAGCATAAAGATTATACAATTCAACGGTTAGATTTTCAAAATATGTAGTAACATTTATTTTATTGAATAAGGTTATAGCCGAAGGCTACAACCAATTTTGTTGTTAAACTTTGTCCATAATGTAATGGTTTCTTAGTTAACTTACCAAAAAAGAACTTTGTCAATATTGTCCCTTCTCCATTATGATATTTTTTTTTTTTGGAAATAAAAAATTAAATTAAATAACCCACAAAAAACACACACACACACACACAAATAACCTTTATATTCAAAGTTTGTTTTAATTTTTTTTCAGTGAACTAATTTACAAATGCCTCAATGGTAATCACCGATTTTTTCTACACTAGCAATAATATTAATTTTATAAATTCCATAAATTATAGAATTATTAATTCTAAGCTTCATGTCTTTTGGTGTTTAGATGTACTTAAATTAGGCTATAGTAGAATTTCTATCTTGTAAAAAAAAAAAAAAGCCTTTGATAGGGTGCCAATTTTTTTTTATCATTTTATTCTGAAGTTGATAATGCAAGTTAAAAAATTTTATTGGGAAATATCCTCTCCTTTTATCTCCAAATTGTAATTGGCCCAACCAAATACAAAAATATAATAATAATAATAATAATAATAATAATAATAATAAATAAAGGGTAATTATACTTCTCTCCCTTAAGATTTGGGAGAATAACACTCCACCTCAAACCTAAAGAGAAAAATCACTTTCTCCCTTAAGACAAAAAATTCATTAAATTGTTGTTAAAAATGTTGTGCACTAATTTGCCCTTTGCTTAAAGGTAGGTTCTCAAAATTATCCTCCCTTTCAAAATTAAAATCTATTGTTTTAAAATTTTAATTAAAGAGTATTTTAAAATATCCCCTACGACTTTTGATTTTTTTTTTTTTCCTATTTTCAATAGACTATGAAGAGATTGGTTGTTGCAAGTGTTTGGTGCTTGATAAACTTTGCATTTTGATTCTAAATTTGTTTATTTAGAAGTTGTTTTTCTAATCATGATTAAACTTTGGGAAAAATAATTTTATAGAAATTTAGAATATTCCATTACAAATATAAACAGAAGGGGAGGAGTGTTATTTTCTTCAAATCTCAAGGATTGAGAGTGATTTTTTCATTCAGAGTGGAGTGTCATTCCACCAAACCTCAAAGGAGGGGAGCATAATTATCTCAAAAAATTATTATATGTTTTCACCATAAAATTTTATTCTATTTGTTATGTGTATCCTCCCCCAAACTATCAATTCGTTGGATTAGCACTTTAATTTGAGAGAATTGTTTCAAATTGTCAATATTACTAAATATCTAAATTATTAGTGTTAAATGATAGTATGAAAATGGACAAATATGTACTACACATATGATATTGGCCACAGAACAACTTTTGGGTCCTAAAAATATTATCACCAAATTACTAATCCAAAATAGCAAGCATACACAAGAAATAATTACATAGAAAACTATTTCTCCTTGAAGGAAAAAATCACTAGACAAACTCTAAATAATTTCACTATTATCAAATCAATTATAATAATTCTTAAATTTACACCTAACTTGAGAGCTACCCAAATATAATAATCAATCATCTTGTGTATCTTTCTCAAAAAAATAAAATAAAATCTTGTGTATGTCTCACGGCTAAAGAAAAATCTTCTTATTTTCGATGTTGTGTCACACACTCTTTGCATCTTACGGCTGAAGAAAAATCTCCTTATTTTTCTTTGCTCTCACACGGGCACTACGTCACTACGGTTTCCTCTTCTTTTTCTTTTTTTCTTCCAACGGTTCGCTCTTTGTTGCTCTCCTTTTTCTTTTCACGCAACTTTCATTGGATGCATTTTGTCTTCATCTTTCTTCACTTTTCAACATCAAATAAAGCCTTAAAAATTCTCCTTGATTTGTGTGCTTTACAAAAAACATTGTCAACAAAACCCATACTTTTTTGTCTACCTCCTTGAGCTATCTTCCAAGCAAAAATCCATTTTCTCCCTTGGTTTCATACAATATTCCCTCTTCTCATAGAAAGGACCCTTGGGCTAAAGCCATAAAATTCTTTATGACATTGTCTATTTATAAGACTTCAATTTCCTATTCTTTTGTACACACACACACACACACACATGAGCTATCTTCGAAGCAAAAATCCATTTTCTCCCTTGGTTTCATACAATATTCCCTCTTCTCATAGAAAAGACCCTTGGGCTGAAACCATAAAATTCTTTATGACATTGTCTATTTATAAGACTTCAATTTCCTATTCTTTTGCGTGCACACGCACACACACACACGTGCGCGCACGCGTGCACGCACGCGTGCACACACAACACACACACACACGTGCACACGCGCACACGTGCGCACACGCGCGCGCGCGCACACACACAACACACACACACACGTGCACACGTGCACACGCGCACACGCGCGCGTGCGCACACACACACACGCGCGCGCGCACACACACATAAACTGAGAAACTCAATTAGCTTCCCAAGTCACATTTAGAATTAAAAGCAATTTCCCAACAATTACACACACACACACACACACACATCAACTGAGAAACTCAATTAACTTCCCAAGTCACATTTAGAATTAAAGGCAATTTCCCAACAATTACACGCATAGTTCTAGGAATTTGAGATGGCCAAAACACCCTCCCATATCTTCTCTTCTCACTTCTTATCTTTGGGCGTGGTTGCAATTCAATGCATTGTGGATTTCAATGATTGACCGATATTATGGAACGTATGGATTTAGGAGGAGTTTGAGGTTGGTGGGTTTAGGTGATTGGTCGAGTGTTGAGTGATGGGTGTTGGGTTGGCCAACGTAGTGATAAGGTCGTTGAAGCTTCATGAGTTTAGTGAGAGAGGTTCCCTGGACTTTTCTTCCTTTGTTCGAGATTTTATCAATGCCTGGAAGAGGAATTAGGTGATGTTTTTTTGGGTTGAATCCAAGCCTACTTTGCTTGCTGTTAGAGACGCCAAGAAGCTTAATTTATCCCAGGATTATTCTTAAAAGGCTGACCTTACCCCAGGTTGAACATCTTTTATTAAGTTGAATAAGATGAGCGAAAAAAAAAAAAAAAAAAGCTCATGAAGTATAACATATCATATGTATACTCCAATAGGGTGTGAGTGGGGTTTGGGGGGGGGGGGGGGGGGGGGGGGGGGTGAGAGAGGGTGGGTGGTGGTAGTGTTTGAATAACAGCACTTCATAGTTTTTGGTTGTCCCATCTAAAAGATTGCTTCTCACTTTCCCTCTGTGTTACAAATTATGGGCCTTATTGTCCTACATGATATGTCACAATCATTATTTACTTGAAGGAATCTGTTGAAAGCACTGTGTAAGAGTTACTGCTAAGTTCGTTTTCTGCAGTGAGTTAACGCTGATTAATAATCCTTTCTTTTAGTTGGTACTAATACCTTTTAAATTGGATATGTAGGGAGCAATGCTATTTGAGAAGCCGATGGAGGTCAACTTTTCAAAGCATCCAAATATAACCCAAGGTGCTGATACACATGAGTACATAAACTCAAATCTCAACCGCTTCAACCGTAATGCTCAAAAGAATTACCGCTACTGCTGCTCCCCCACAAAAATGATCCACCTATCTACTCTCCCCCAGGATCTCACTGAGGAGGAGATTGTAAGCCACTTGGAAGAACACGGCACCATTGTCAACACTAAGCTTTTTGAAATGAATGGGAAGAAGCAGGCCCTGGTTCTGTTTGAAACTGAGGAGCAGGCTACTGAAGCCCTTGTGTGCAAGCATGCTACCTCAGTTTCTGGGTCCATAATCCGGATTTCCTTTTCCCAGTTACAGGCTATATAAGAGACCTTTTAATAGAAGGATAAATGGGTAAGGATCCTCAAGCCTATTGGGGTAAGGATATTATGTGCTGCTGATGGTTTCTACACTTCTCTTATAATGTGGTTTTGATTGCTTTTGTACTGGTGGGACATAATGTTTGAATTTCTTTAATTATCTTTCTCATCTACAGTCCTTGTACCAATGATTGTTTAGGTTCCTTCAATAGTGGGAGTAGATTTCTGACTGCAGATAGGCACAGTTTTGAGGGTAGGACTTAGGAAGAAAAGAGTGAAAGAGAATATTACCTTTTCAGGTAGAGGGATCTCTTATGTATCTTTGTTGTATATGTCTTTGTAATTCAGGCTAATCGGGCCATGTCTGTTGTATCTTAATGCCCCTTTTTCCCATCAGTTGAGGGATGAGCAACTTTTTGAAGTTTTCCCATTTCCTTCCAACTCCCCCCTGTTTGTTACTCCTCTCTGTGAAAGACAAATAAAATAGTCATTGCT